>NC_059478.1:1818181-2121212 GCF_018139145.2 Gymnogyps californianus
TAACAAAATAATAAAACAAAATTATAAAAGGACATCTTGATAGATGTCCAAAGGTCAAAGGTTTGAAGCCAAAGCTATGGGTAAGAAGCCAAGTTGTTTGAAAGAAGATGTGGAAGATGTCTAAAATACCTTCCCATGGCCAAATGTAAACTGTAGAGGAGAGGGAATGGAAATGAGACAGGGAAGAAATGTCAATAACAGATTTAGAAGGTAGTTGTTTCACTACTTTTGTTGTTGTTTTAAGTCTTAAAAACCTTACCTTCATCTTTCTAAGTCTACCACCTCCTATAAACACTTACGAAGTTCTCAGGTTAGTAATTTTCTCTGATGTTAACGAAGAATTTATTTCCTTCAAATGAGAGGGACCTATTGTGACTATTATAAACCACATCTCCTCCCTAAAAGGGAAAATTTGAAAGATAGTCTGTGGATAATGCAGTTGACAGCAAGTGTCTCAGATGTAACCTGCTAGTTTTCTCATGCAGAGTAGCACAATTGAGTATGATGTTTCTGTAGTCACCTTTGTTGCCTGACTAAAGGTTGATCACATTGAACACAAAGGCTTGTTGAGGAACAGGAGACCAGTGACGGTTGGGGGAACCTTAGTGACCTAACCAGTGAAAACTGGTTACTCCTAAGGCTATCAAAGGAGAGGGGTTCACCCATTCTACCTTCTGGGACACAAACAGAGAAAGGAGTCACAGGAGGAAACTCTCTCTTCCCAGAATAATACACAATGGGGTTTTGCCTCATGGGGTATGGTATGCAGAGGAAAGAGCGATTGTGTAAAATTTATGGGACTTTTTTAGGGAGTTGGGGCAATATGCATTGGGATGCTTAGGGGAAGAGCCAGAGGTGGAGAAAGGGAAGGATCAGGCCGCATAAACAGGGTGCCTAATACCAGCTACAAAGGAATATATATTGTACATGTGAATCCTAATGAGTTTGGACTAGTAGGAGGACAGATCTGAGTTCTAGGTGTAGTGGTTCTGTCATGAAAACTATCGTGCATTAAGGTCGTAGTGATCCCCTCAACATGTTGACCTGAAAAGGTGCAGGCCTGTATTGGGAACATATCCCTTGGCTACAGGATAAAATTAGCTGACTAATTATAACGGGGGAGCCTGTAGGCAGCTCGCACTTGGCACCTGCGTGATGTTGTCTTATCTTCAAGCGAAGAAGTGTGTTTTCATATAAACATCCTCTTCCTCAACAGTAGAAAGTATGAATAGAGTGGTTTATTTCTAAGAACCTTCCCTAAGGGCTCTGAAGCCCACTTTGCTGGTGATCCTCTCAGCAGTCAGGATCTGTGCACTGTGCTGTGCCCAGAGGTCTGTCCATACTGCACAGCTCAGAGTTCCCACCATCTAACATTATCTATGCTGTCCCCTATTTCCTTCTTAAGTTGTTTCCAATAAATGGAATTTTAATCAATACTTTACAGAGTCTGAGTGCCTTTCTTACTGGGATCCATACCAAACACTCGCACCACTGCATTACACTAAGTCAGAATATTTTACTTTTCTCTTGATAAATGTAAAGGATCCGGAGAATGATGTGGTTTATAAATTAGAACATACAGGAAACTAAAATCACTCTTCTCACTATGCAATACCCTTTCTAAATAAGAAAGCTCAGCAGATCCAGCACCCTCTACCCTCTTTATTTCTAGTCTACGCAGTTCTTGCTAATAACATTTTTCAGTGGATGTCATGCTGGGATTTTTTTGTAAGTGTGAAATGTATCCTTGTGCCTGATGGATGCCGTAGCTGAAGTGCTGTAAACAACTGGAAGAGCTCTGTAGACTAGCTGCAGAAAAAGGAATGAAAAGCTCAAGAGGATGACAACTCAGGAAACCACTTCAGCTGGAGAACAAATTGTCTTCATTGGCTAGAAACTGAAAACTGTCCACTCTACCAACTTCACATGACATGTTCAGAAGATGTGAAAATACAAGCTGTGATTTATAAAGGTCAGAAAATACTAGTGTAAATTATTTCCCTGTCCTCATCCACCCATCTTCCTCCAGTGCACCAACACTCATGTATCTATACACACTATTTCACAGCACGCTATGACTTTCACAGAGTCTTTTATTCTTCAGTTATGTTCTGAAATTAAAATATTTAAGCTTCTTTCGAAAGTATTTTTAATTGCATTCTAGAAATAGTTCTGTGAGGTCTTGCAGTTCTCTTTACTCTGTCTTCACTGATCTATATGAACAACAGAATTGGAAGGCTGGGTTAAAATCTTCACCATTTAGGTGAGAATAGGCAATATTTTAAAAATTATTTTGTTGAAAAACACTTTGTTTTACAAATGCCTCTTTTATTACATAGTGTATATATTTTTTTTTTAATATACACATAATTATAAAAATAATGAGCCTGTCAGGTTTCTTCTCCCTCAATTTATCAAGGACACTGAAAAGCAAGAGAAAGGGAGTGAAAAAACCCTCTGTAACTCATTCTGCAATGAAAACCCTTGAGTTCACCACTGTTGCTGACCTATGTCAGCCAATCCAGGAAAAGGTACTTCCCTAGTGCTCAAGGAGGAATATAAATCTTTCAAAATACACAATAAACATTTCACAATATCACCAGCATGTAGGATATGTTACTGCAATCTTTGCAGACATGACTGAATTCAGCACTTTATACTTTTTGTCTACAGCGCATCCATTGAGTTTTGTAAATTATACTTGGATTTCAATCTGTTCAGTATTGAATCATGTAGCTATTGTACTAGAAGCCTTCTGAGTACAAATCAAATCCATTTGATGCATACGTTTTTCATAACATTCATAAAAATCAGACAAATAAGCAGAAATTTCAAAATATCTTGTATTTGGTAACAATCTGCACACCTAAAATAGGTGAATATACTTTATATAAAGTAGAACAGTTTAAAGCAAAAGTACAGGAGAGTCTCTTCAGAATACGCAGAAGATGAAGATCTTTCTTTGAATTTGTTTAGGCACATGAAAGATTAAAAACACAGGTCTCCTACACCCTGGGAAATTCCTATTCCTCTTACTCTAGGAACTGGCACTGATTAATTATTTTCTGGTAGATTTCCTGAGTATAGTCTCTCTTTCTCCTGTTTATTTTTCACTGAAATTTAGTGAATTTTGTATAAAATAGCAGTGTGTGGGAGGGAAGGGGCTGATGGATAGACTTATTTTACTGAATGAATTTAAGTAACTTAGCCCTAGGCAGAAGTAAGTGCTCCATACTTATTCAGAGTGAAACCTCCTTGGGGGCTAAGAGAAAGCTCTAATTTAAAAATATTTTTTCCATTTTTTAAATAGTAAATAATTTTCAGCTGTTTTCTTTTGTTTGCCTCATCTTTCTCCTCCACATCTACATTTTCAAATTTTTGGAAGGAAAAACACGAAATCCATGTGTTTATGGACATTGTGTGCTTTCTGATTTTTACCAACAGTCCCATTCTGCATAACAGGATTCATGTGGTTAGAATGCCAAAAAAAAAAAAAGTACCAAGCAGCTCTTCTGTGCATGTTCTTTTAGCTCTCCTGATATCAGGCACTAACATGTTTTCTAGAATTTTAACCCAATTGTAGAAATGTACCTCAGGGCCTAGCAAAAATATGATCATTTTTGTGCTGTTTACAATGTCTCAAGTCACTTTTAGGTTACAAAATTGCAAACAAGGAAAACACAGTGTTTTAACATACTGTTAAAACCATTTTTTAAAGTTTTGAACTAAAAAAATAACCTAACATTAAACAAAATCTTAATGTTATGTTCACTTTTTAACCTTGGCTTGGGGAGATGTATGGGGCAGGTGTGCTGCCAAAAAACTTCCATTGTTTCTTCTCAATTTGCATTCCATAGGATATCATACTTATACCTATGAAGTTTTATTTTAGAAAATAAATTTGATATTTAAACCAGACAGGGCCTCTCAAAAAGGAGATTTGTCTTTAGGGTTTAACCTGTAGGACACTCAATACTTTGTCCACAGCACCAGTTCAGCTGTTTAAGTCTTTCAAACTGATGGCAAAACTCACTTTATGAGGATGCCAGCAGACAGCATGTGCCCCATTTGCCAAAATCTATATGCATTTAAAAGTGTTTCATTCATAGTTTCCCCTCTATTCTTATTCTAATAACTTTAAGGTCAGCAGGTAATATATTAATATTTTTTTCAAGTTGTTCAAGTTCAGGTAAAGATGTTGCTAGCTTTAAAAATATAGAGGTTTATGATCCCCTCTTTATAAAGTTCTAAGATATTCTAGTATTTGCATACAGTTTTTCTTGTTCTGTTGGTTTTATTTATCTAAATAGCAACGCAACAGAAGGACTGAACAGATAACTTGGAGAAAAATAATGAAGACAAAATGGAGAGAAGGAGATTATATTCATCGATAGATTGTTGGGTTTTTTTCTTTCATCCGTCCTAAAATTATTCAGCCATGCTAAATTACTGAGTCACACATTAATGGAAATACTACATAAATATGTCTACTATGTGCCTTGTTTTTTTTAATAATAGAAATGAACAATTGCAAGACTGGAATGAAATACTCTATTGTCAGTGAAGAACAATATAGCAAAAGCAAAAAAATCAAAACATTTTCTCAGGTTAATCCTACATAAGGAAAGAGTAGTCAGAGCTTTTCTGTGAGCAAGTTGCACTTCTGTACTTTCACTATTGCTTTTGATGTTATGTGAGGTCATTCGTTGCTGAAGCATCTTTCCATCCTTTAAAGGAAAGCCAAATACTTACACGTCTAATAACTGTTTTAATCATTGTCCATTCACTTGAAGAAAATTAATATCAAGGGAAAAGACCAGAGTATTTCTTTATCTCCAGAAAAAGAAGAGAGAAAAACCTACACTAATTAGATTCCTGATGACACTCACAGTATTGATTGCTGAACGTCGGCCAACTTGAGGGCACACTGCTGGACTCTTCAACCGAGACAGCTTGCTGTAAAAGATTAAAATATGGCTGTGAGGCTCTTGAAATTTGGAAAATTCAAAGCAGAATCTATGCTGTTTGAAGTGGGGAAGAGGGCTAAGAAGAAGTGTCACTTGCCAAGCTCAACTCCTCCAGCTGAGCAGACAAAGCCTTAGTCTGGCAGATCCACGCAGGGCAACATCAGTCTTAGATCAGGCACCAGTCCCCCTTTTGCCCTACACCAAAACTTAAAATAGGCTTTTTTTACTGAGAAAGAATCTGCACGCAGGGATAAACTCTCTGTTTCGAGCACAACAGATAATGCAATGTTGCTAGTCTTAGAGGAATATACGATCTTCTATTCCTGTGTTACTGTGCCACTCTGGTTTTGGACAGAAACGATTTCTTTAATATTTGGGATATTAACCCAGGTATAGTTATTATTCACAAATAATTTAATAATAAAAAAATGGTAGCATAAATGCCACAATAACATTTTTCTTTGTTGTCTCATTTTACCATTATTATTTCAAGTTTGAAAACTGCTTGATTAAATAATTTCTTTTAAAGGATCCTGATTTTCTAAAGTTTTATGAGAAATGTCAAATTCTGTGATATTGACATTGCAATGTCTTTGCTTGTAATTTGTTTTGCATTTGAATACAGGTATTACTACAGAGACATTTTTAGGGAATAATTTCATAATTCTCTGTGAAAACTAATAAGTAAACTTTTAACTATTCTTCAGTAGTGACATTTAATAAAAGCCTACCGTTTTATTTTCCTGACTGCAACAAGCACAAGGAAGTGCTATGTTTTCTGTCCTCCATACCAATGTAGGTAGTTTGACAGGACATGGAAAGTAAAACAGGTATCATCTCTTACACATCCTCAGTATAGAACATGGTTCACAAACACAAGAAATGGAATAATTAATCCTAAAGTGAACATGAAGTGAAGCTTAAAGGTCAGCTGAGCTGATAGGCATGTTTTGCAGCATAACAATTTCTGAAATTGTATTGAACTTCTGCAGGTTACACACTGCTGGAAATGCCAAGCATCTGCTTGCTGTTGAGCTTCAGCTTTAGTTTTTGAAGTTACACAGATTAAGATCAGTCATGCATGGAAAGGAACAGTAAAGTATAATTTTGTGGGGGAAAAAAACTGAATTCTTAAGTTCGCACTGTTGTAGAGGACTTAATCATTTATGCCACTGCTAATCGCAAATTAAGTCTTTAAATGTCAGACCATTGTTCTGCATCTTTCTCAGATCAGAACCAAGGAAAACCTCTTGCTACTTGTAGTCTGGCATTCACCCGCTAGGAAGGGAGTCAACAAGCACAGTTTTCCTTGCTGCTGATCTGGAAAAGATGCAAAGCAGTGCTCTTGCGAGCCTCGTTCCTCAGGGGTGAACTCTGCATTCCACCCCACTTGATTTCAGACACGTCATAGTTTCCTCAAAACAAGTATCCAAAACTGATTCAACCACAAATTTTAAAACACTAGCACTGGAAAAGTAATTTGTCCAGCTTAGAAATTAAGTACATTAACTAGACAAACCAGAAATGCTTGAAAATCTGAAAATAAACAGTCTTAGTGTTTTCACTGATGTCAATATAGTACATTTTATCAACAATAGATTCCCTAGTAACAAAAAATAAAGAATAATTAGCATTCTTATAATGACTAGAACTGTCATTTAAAAATACTTACACTATAAAATATTAATGCCTCAAAATTATGAGACGTGAAACTAAACACAAAAGTCAGACAGAAGGAAACATTAATTTTAAATACACACTGTATATAATAGTAGATTAAAGTATTACAGAAAGTCATTTTTTCCTGATGTGAGATACTATTCTCTAAACAGCAGAACCTCATGAGGAAATATGACAGTTTTGACAGAATATATCTTGTAAATACAGATAGTAATTTTAATAAAAATACACAGCATTCTAGTTTTATTCTTATCAGATAAAAACATGTGAAATTTTAATTTCAAAATTATAACTTTGTTTATATAATTCATTTCCTGTTGAATAAGCAAAATCAACCCAGGAACTGAATATTTTGATTTTATCAAAATAGAATGCCATTTCTTTAGAATATTTTTTTAGTTGTTGAAAACACATATTTATTTAGAGATTTTGTAGGCCTTCCTGGTTTTTCTTTGGACAAAAACTATTTATTGATACATCAGAATTACACCACTTAAGTCCCAAATTTCAACATGCTGAAATGTCATCCTACAGAGTGCCAAGGCTGAAGTCAAAGATTTCATACTTGAACCACCTAATGGCTTCACATTTAGTCTTTAGTAACCCCACCATTACAAACACTACTTACATTAAGGAAAAAAAATAAAACATTAAGAAGCTTTGTTCATCCCTTTCATTTGATTCACATAATTTTTTACATGAATTGTTAAACACTAATCTTTTACTCACTCTTTGGGGCAGCAACTGTTCTGTTAGTGAGACAGAGACCTTATTTTGGGATTCCTGTAGCCTAATGCAGTTCAAATAAAAATCTAGTAGAATAATCATGTAATTTAATTGTATTCATCAAGTCAATGAGTTAGTGTTCTAATAAACCTAATCACTTCAGCCTTTCTTACTGCAATCAGGTGTATCAGTGTGGTCTTCCTCCCACCACAGAGAACTTTATCCCAATTAATCAGACCACTTCAGCTTTTCCTCACTCCATTTACACCTTCTGCCAAATGCCGCCTACACTGTGTCATAAGATTTATTGCCACAACTAGATGCATTACTTCAGCTCATTACTATTGAACTTGAAGCTATTTTCATGTTAATACATTTACCTAAGGACAGGGCCATGGTGATTCAGCTTCCTTAATGCTGTAGGTTGGTTAAGGTTTATGGCTGCAATGTGTGTATTTTGGGAACACTCACTGCATTGGCATACTAAGGGTTAAACAGGACTCATTTCTCCTGCGCGTGTGACAACACTTCTAAGCATTACTTTCTCATTCCTTATAGTGTGCTTTACCAAAGCTCCCATTGCAGCAGCAGTTAAGATTCACGTTTTTGTATCTGTCGTGTGTCAGCAGGATGATTTCGGTTTTCAGCACACAGCTAGGTGGAAAGGGATGTTCTTGCAAGTTACAACCACACTGGTCACCGCACTACCCGATAGTTTTATTAGAAGTCATATTCATCATATTGACTTTTGTACTAGTGTGAAATGATGTCACATGTATCATCATGCGGCATCACACAGACAACAGAAATGAGAATAATCTGAGGAAGACTCTGTAACTGCAACTAAAGCCCTGTATCTCTCTGAGGGTTATGACGTTTCCCTCAATATGGCCCAAAAGTGGAGGTGGACTTTCTGAAGTTACAATCAACAGAGCTGTGTAGCTCTGTTACTACAATAGCTATAGATATTATTCAACTACAGTCTAAAAATGTAAGATATAACATCAGAAAGTCATGAATTGAATTTCATAAAATCTTATTGCATTTAGCTTCATCCTTCTGGGGAGCAGCAAATATCACATTAATACGCACACAATGACAAGGAGTAAAAGCGAGGTACGTACTCTTTGAGAAGGATGAATTTTTTAAGAGGTGAAGAATGCTTCAGGAAGTGCGAACATTAAACTTATTATAAACCATAAATTAGTAAAATCATTACTCTGTCTTCAAAGAACTAATTGATATTAACATTGTAGGACTGTGACTCATCTCATCATGTTTCAGTCATAGCAGCCATATCTAGAGGGGTTGTTTTTGTTACTTTGTTTTGGTTGGTTGTTTTTTAGTGTAGAAATGGGCTTTAAAAAACTGTTCAGGGTCTACATGTCATGTTTAGAAAATGTAATCTGCTTTGTACCTATCGACTCTCTTTCCTGGGGTTATCACAATTGCTCCCTGGGACATAAAAATATATACGCATTCATGGTATAGTTATGATGCAGATGTCCCTACGTGCACTAGGCAAGCATACTGCTTAAGGGATCAACAAGCATATGATGGAAACTGGCTGTGTATCTATGAACCTGGTCTGGACAGGAAGGGCATGCAGCGTGAGACCCTCAAATTCTTCAGTGAGCGGTCACGCACCTCACCTTGGCAGAAGATTGGGTGTCATTGAGCTAGACTTCTCATACCTATATGTAGACAAATAATCAAACAAGTGTTCTTTACCCAGCTATAAAACTCTTGTTGCCTCTGTTTCCCGTATGCATAACGTCTCGAGCTAGGTTGTAAGGGTGCTTGTTCTGGGAATCTCTCTCCACCAGACTCGTTGCAGAGCCCAACGCCCACTGACGTGGCCCTGCTGAGACTGAAGTTTTGCTGAGAGACAGAAGGTCTCAGACCACACAGTGCACCCTCCCTGTGACAACCACTGCAGGGGGTCACCAAATCATTGCTTACTCTTTATTTAGCCACGCCTTCATCTGCCATCGTTTTCTACCTCTCATTTCTTATTTAAGGTGCAGGGAGGATTTCCAACTTTATTCCCTGGCTTATAGCTTCTTTCAGTTCTCTTCTCAGATCTGGATGTTGTGCTTGATACAGTGTCATATTAGATTTTTTTTCCCTTTTATAATTTTTATATCCTTTGCAAAATAGGCACATGTGCGCACACACACACACACGTGATATCAGCAATTCATGGCTTTTCATCCAGTGTAATTTTCTACAATAATTTGCAGGGTGCGTATAAAGGAAGATTTAGTGACTGTCAAACACTGCACATATAACAACTCTTCTCTGAAATACAGATGTTATTCTTGCAATTTTTATGAAAACATAATGCATAATAACAACAACAACAACTCAGGTACATTACAATAATAATCTCATTAAAAAATCTAATACTTTATAGCGAAAATAAAATGAAGGAAAATTAATATCAATGCTATCAATAGATTGTGTCTTGACCTGTTGTTGTGCAGACACCTGACTTTTACATGACTATGCCAGTGTACAGGAAAATTACAAGTTTTATTTCCAAGCTGGCTTGTGCATCGTCTTCATTTTGTAAAGAGCAATGTAAAGTTTCAAAGAGATGTTCTAAGTATAAGCACTAAATATAGCCTCAATATTTGACATTATTTACAGAAAACCGCTCTGTATGCCATATTCAGCCATGCATGGTTTTATAGATGGCTTCAGAGCAGTAACTAGAAAAAATAAGGTAAAAGGAAAAGTAAATTGTAATTACGTCTTGCCACATGGCCCTTGTTTAAGGAAGAAGAGTTTCTTACTACATTTTTAATTCAAAATGAGGTACCCTTTGCTAATACAGCAACAACAACATCTTGAAGAAAATACATCCTCCTAAAATTCAGGTGGGTCACTTCTGTCTTGGACATTCATTAGTAATTACCTGGATAAGACAGTGATGATTAATGGACTTCAGGTGTTCAAACAGGACAAAGTGAAAACATCTGAGGCATGCCTGAACTTCTCAGAGGGAGAGGAGATGTTGCTCTGAAATTGAATTATATAAGGTTAAAGTTACAGGGAAGAATACATCCATAAAACCTGGGACAGACTTCTACCTTTTCAGCAGTCTCCACACCACATAGAGCTGCATGATTTTGCCTGGTTTAGCTTCAGCCTATTCTATTTCTGAAAGAGAGAGATTTCTTGAAAGCTTTGACAGTAATATGGCCAGTATCCTTTGCAACTCAGCAGCCAAATTAACTGCTTTATAGCAGAATAGTAAGAATAGAGAAGGAATATCATTTTGTGAAATGCAGCACCAGTGATCCTTGGACAACATGAACTAATTGCCTGTTCAGAAGAGAAAAAAGAGAGAAGAAATAAAACTAAGTCACGTTTTTTCCATTTCTGCATACAGCCTACCACAACAAAGGGAAAGTTTGCTCTGACTCAGTGGGCTTTGGGTAAAATGGTTTAAACTGCAAGCATCTCTCATATACAGATGGTCTCTAGAGCCAAAGATGAGTGAGGTTTTGTAAAGCGATGGTTATGGTGGTATAAAACCTTATTGCATATTATTTTCATTTTGCATCTACTTGAGGTCAGCCTAATATTCCTCAGCTGACAAATAATTACCTCCCACCGCTTCCCCATTAAGGACAAAGGCATCTTGAGTTACTATCCCAACATAAATGCACACCTCTTGATTGCATGAAAAGCATATAGGAACATATTTTACCCTTCTGCAGGCTGATAGCTTCTTTCCATGAGACTTTCCTCCTCCTTAAAAGCAGAAAGACCGGAGATTGCCCTACTGTGTCCTTGAAAGTCTTGCCTTTGTGCCTTCCTGTCTTTCTTGGCTTGCTGCTTCAGCCTCCTCAGCCTCTGTAGAGCTCCTCTCATGCTGGTGGCTGAGGCACCTGTGTTGCATGCCGACACACATAGCATCTGGCCGGCCTTTTTCCCCCAAATCTCTATTTTTTCTGAAATTGGAACCGAACACTACAGCCACCTTCTCCTACAGCCCAGCTCTCCTTTCCCTTGTCAGCTCAGCGCTAGGCACCTCAGCAGGGTTAATTGCAGTCTTGTAATGGTGCATGCTCAGTAGTCTGCATACAGATAGAAAAAGAAATATTTGTGTCTGTACTACTTCCAAGGACATGTCTGGAACATAAGAAACGCCTTAATCTTGTGACTGCAATACAAATGAAAGGTAATTATTTCAATTTCCTGTTATGGATTTCTGTTAAAATCAGCCTAGGTGGAAGCTGAAAAAGAGAAACATTTAAATGAGCAGACTTTTCTGTTTGTGCAATTTGTATAACAAGTAAATCCTTTAAAAGGAAGACTAAGGTATCTTTTTTTCCTACATAGGTAAGATTTATTTCCCCCACATACCAATATTCCTTTTTTTTAATTCTCCCAACAAAATACATGATTTCTGCTGCTTGAGTTTCTTGCCTTATATTTGTAAGTGGGCCCATGTGAACCTCATGAGGTTCAACAGGCCAAGTGCAACATCCTGCACCTGGGTTGGGGTAACCCCTGGTATCAATACAGGCTGGGGGATGAAGGGATTGAGAGCAGCCTTGTGGAGAAGGATGTGGGGGTACGGGTGGGTGGCAAATTGGACATGAGCTGGCAATGTGCACTTGTAGTACAGGAAGCCAACTGCATCCTGGGCTGCATCAAAGGAAGCGTGGCCAGCAGGTCGAGGGAGGGGATTCTGCCCCTCTCCTCTGCTCTCCTGAGACCCCACCCGGAGTACCGTGTCCAGCTCTGGGGTCCCCAGCCCAAGAAAGACATGGAGCTGTTGGAGCGGGTCCAGAGGAGGGCCAGAAAGATGGTCAGAGGGCTGGAACGGCTCTCCTCTGGAGAAAGGCTGAGAGAGTTGGCGTTGTTGAGCCTGGAGAAGAGAAGGCTCCAGGGAGACCTGATTGCAGCCTTTCAATACTTAAAGGGGGCTTATAAGACAAAGACTTTTTAGCAAGCCCTGTAGTGACAGGAGAAGGGGCAAAGGTTTTTAATGGAAAGAGGGTAGATTTAGATTGCACATAAGGAAGAAATTGTTTCCAGTGAGGGTGGTGAGACACTGGCACAGCTCACCCAGAGAAGCTGTGGATGCCCATCCCTGGAAGTGTTCAAGGTCAGGTTGGATGAGGCTTTGAGCAACCTAATCTAGGGGAAGATACCCCTGCCCAGGGCAGGGGGGTTGGACTAGATGATCTTTAAAGGTCCCTTCCAACCCAAACCATTCTAGGATTCTATGTAATTGAACCACTTATTTATAATTAAGAAGATTATTGGTATATTTTAGTGACAACTTCCTGACATTTTGGCCATTTTCTATGACCTAATTATTTTTCTAACTCTACTGTTTGTGGCTTTGCCATAATCTTAAAAAATAAAAGTCAACCAGAGTTGCTTTTTTTTTTTTCTTGTAAAGTGTTTGGTTTTGCATATCATTTCAGCCATGTTTAAGAAAATACTCTTCACACCAGCAATACCATGTTTCCAAGTATTCAGCTTGATTTTTGTTTTCACTGCTCAGAAAAGCATCTACCCATATAACATTGTCTTGACATTTCCTGTGTAAGGAATGTTGAAAAAAAAAATTCAATAACAATATTATTCAATAAAATGAATGATATTTCTGGGAAGAAAACTATAAAGTTCAAATTTAATTTTTTTCAAAAAAAGATCATTAAGCTAAAGTTTTCCTTCACCCCACTGTAAACCTGATAGTCATGGTATAACAAAAACTGGGGCTTCATAACCAGTGTTTAGTGGATCAGTCATATATCAATATTAGGCCATATAGAAACGATTGTGTTGGTTGACAAAGCCTTTTGTAGAAGACTGGAAAATTTTGTACTTCTTCCAGATAGAACTCATTTTCCCCAGATATCCTCAATTTCCTGACAGTTTCCTGATGGGATCCAGCACAGCCTGGAGATGTGGCTGTATTTTTTGCTTTTTTGTGTTGAGCTTTCAAATGGGTGCATCTTGTAAGATGGCCTGTTAGACCACGATGAAGTCTTTTCTATAGACCTCCAGTGCCAGTTATGCAGGTTTTTATGAGTTTTTGAAAGGAGAAAGGGAAAATTGGCAAGGTAAAGATAGTAACTGTAAGGTTGGTATGATAGCGAGAAGATAAATATCAATGCAGCTTATCTATAAGCCATAGTTCTGAGCCTGTGATACTGCTTGAGGATAATTTCAATCAAATTATTTAATGCAATAAAGTTAAAAGTATCAAAAGAATGGCTTCATTCCTCATATGAAATGTTTAGGTGCACAGCAGAAATTGTGTTTGGAACATGGACTGATCGGAGCAACTTGATTCACCACTTAATAACAGATGTTGCTGCACTCGTGTCTGTGAGAAACAGTTCAGGAGTAGCCACGTACTGGTTTTCTCTTTCTGACTGTGGGAAATGTTAAATAAAGAATCTGTTTATACCATAATCAATAGCAACAACCTTCTTAAATATTCTTAGTCTTTTTTATTATTATTTATTTGCATTTTTTTATTCCTAACTTTGTGATGGCCTTCACAGTATGTGTGCTCTTAGCCATGATCTGCATGGAAATGCAGCATACTGCATTTTCTGCAAGATATATCCTAAGAAATAACACCCTGTGACAATAACCAGTTAAAAAAAAAACAGAGAGAGAGAAAGAAAAAAAAGAAACAAAGCTCTTTGGCATGAGCAGGGTTAAGATTTCTCCCTGTTTCATTACTGATATTTTAAACTTGTTTTATAAGTACTTGAAATGTGGTATTGCAGAAATATCCATCCTAAGAAAGACAAATTCCATGGTTTTGTTGCATGCGACACAGGCAGCAGGGTGAAATGTTAACATTTGCCCTGTTTGCCATACAGCAGATAAGAAGATGTCTGGATAGAGTATACCTTTTTCTTTCTCTTTACTTTTGTATAGGAATTTGTTTACTTTTCAGTAGCTAACATTTACCTAATGCATTATGTCATGAAACACAATAAATTGCCTGTTTTTCATAGCGTTGATAGCGTTTCATAACATTCCATCGCAGAGTATACACAATGAAGTAAGACCTGGATTACAGGGCTCATCTGTAAATGCAACCCCAACTGTGGTTAGTTAGAAATATATGTGCTGAAGTGAAGTGCAGGAGAAACCTTTTTCGATCAGAATACCTACTTCTGATGTCACATAGTAAAAATGATTTTGATCATAAAGATTGACTAAGGAGGACCTCCACTGCCAAGTATCAGGGTTAAATCTTTCCTGTAGATATGAATTGCTTATAGAATCAGTAAGAAATCATAAATACTTTCTTATTATGGTATGCAGAGTACTTGAGAATCTTCCCTACATACCTAAAACAGAATGTGGGAACTACATTGGAAAGATTGCTGTGAACTTCTTTTATCCAAATGGTTGTAAGTGGAAAGTATTTGAATTTATTCCAAACTGGAATTTAGTAGGACTTTTTCTGTATTGCTATTACCTTGGAAGATTTGTTTTTCCTTAATCAGAAAGAACAAGCCAAAAACTGTTGAACAATAAACAGATGACGTGAAATATCTGTGTGATTCCTCAAGAGCCTGGCTGAAATTATGAAATAATCTACTATGAAACTAAATGTGTACCTTCCCATAAAACACTGAGTTTCACAAGTTTATTGCACATCATTGTCAGGAGAGTGACAGCCCCCGTTTTACTTAGACCTACAAAGGCATTTCATACTTGGCATTATCAGCGTGCACTAATCTCACCAGTCCTACTCTGTTGTATCATTCTAGGTTAACTAAACTCATATGAGCATTTTTTTCTAAGAACAAAGAAGTTATTGACCAGTAGGAGAGAGAAGTTTATTTAGAGAAACCCCTGGAGAAGAGAGGTTAAGGGATAAGCAACTTTCTGTTTTAACAGAAACTACAGATTGAACCTAGTTCAGCATTGTACTGCTGAAATTTATTTCACCAAAATGACACCAAACCCTACGCTAGTGATAAGTGATGCAGCAAGCCTCTTTTGTCATATTCTGTAGCTAAACTTAAGATATTGACATGCATATTTAATACATGAATACTGAGAAAATCAATATTTCTGTAATGAATTTGGTGCCTCTGTGTTTGAAGAAACTTGCCCAGAGATATTCTGAAGAGTAATAATTTTGATCTATAATGAAAGTGATAAAATAGCAACTTATTTCAATTTCTATTACTGAAATGATCAAATGAGCAAATTGCAAGTAAACATTTGTTTTGAATTTAAGTGTCATCAGTGCAAATACTGAAAGGAACGACCTCTGTATTTGTTCTAAATCCAGACTCTTACTAACAGCAGTCAACTCACTGAATCCATTAACCATGTATAAGACTTGTATTGGCTTGAATGTTCCTTGTAGATTTTTAACTCCTTTATTTTACCAGGCCTTGACATTTCCTGCTGTAAAGTACAGATAAGACATAACCAATGACTGTTTAGTACAAAACCCCAAAAAACCCCCTTAAAATACTATCTGGTGAAATTGGAATAGTTCCACTGCTTTCCAGTGAGACACATTGTTTTTTGAGTCTGCTGCAGTACCTCCAAACTAACCCTAATTTATTGCTTTAAGGTTTGAAAGTGTCTTCCCTACAGGATGAACAACTTGTGTCCTATATCTCTCATAGTAACTCTTTCATAGCTAGATTCACTATCTCCTAGAGAGCGTTTCTGGAGCCTGCTTTATATTATATATAATTATTTATTCATTTGCATAAATTCATGATCTATGATAAGTGATTCCTATATATTTGGCTTTTGTGATTCACATTTATACCTAGCAGAACTTCTCTTTCCAGTGGAAGAAACACAGAGAGACATAAAAATTAGATAGCCCAAAGCCTCCACAGATTTCTTATGTTTATTTTTTCCAAGCTGCTTTAGTAACTGATTGGAAAAAAAAGGAAATATTCATGTTGTATAAAAAACCCTAGATCAAATAAGAAAAATTGATAGAAAACCAAATTAAATCCCGTTCCAATAGAGGAGATTGTAACACATTAAAATAAAATGGATAACACCATATTTCAGAACATTATGTAAAAGAGAGCATTTAAAGATCTACAGATGGCAATAAATCTTTAATCTGTAGCAATATAAGCAAACAGCATGAACTCAGTTTTAAATTTTCATTGTCTGTCCCAAGGGATTGGTTTGTGACATTTAGCTTCCTGCTCGTTTCAATTTCTTCATATGAACTTCTGGAGCTATACAGAAATTCAGCTATGAAAGTGTAAAAGGATATAAAAAACCACAAGACCCACGCCAGCCCACCCCCAAAGTGGACAGAAAAACACTAAGCAAATGAGACCTCCCAAAATTCATGCTACTCCAAACAGAGGTATGATAATTTCATTGTAAACAAGTGTGCCTTCTTAATATTCTCTACCAGATTATCTATGCCCTTAAAATTAATACGTTCACGTTACTTGGAATACTGATGCTAATCACCTTAAAGAAGAGGAATTAGCATCTCTTTATTAATACAAAAATACAAAAATGTGGTTTGCACTTCCACCTTCCTGGAAATTCATGTAGTGTAATCCCTTGCAATAAATGATATGCAAAGAATATACTACTACTTTGAATATGAAGTTCAGTTGACTTCGTAGAAATCCACAATCTACGAAGAAAAAGTGTATCGAATACTCTTTGCATCCATTAATATCTGATTAAACAGGGGCACTGAAATATTGGATCAAATTGTTTCCCCTTTAAAAACTTTGAAGAGGCTCCATGAAGAATGCATTCCTGTATGGAAATCTATGCGAAACATTATTAAAGAGAAAATGAAGGCATAAATGAAGGCTCAAAGATGCCCTGTGGATGATCCTTTTGTGGACTAAAAAATGCATGTTCCTTATCATCTTATAGGCCCCTGTTACCAAGTTTCTCAGCCTATATTCATCATGATGTGTGTGCATATATATATATATATATTAAAAAAATAGTCCATTTCAGTCTATCTCTTTCTCTAATAAAATAGTAAAAAGTACTGTTGTTCACTTTCGTGGTATTAATCATGTATAAGGTGCACTGACTCATTAGGGCTAGTCCTCAAAAGGTGAAATAAGTATACTGTGTTCAGTTTTGGGCCCCTCACTATGAGAAAGACACTGAGGGGCTGGAGCACATCCAAAGAGCAGCATGGAAGCTGGTGAAGGCTCTAGAGCACAAGCCCTGTAAGGAGCGGTTGAGGGAACTGGGGTTGTTTAGCCTGGAGAAAAGGAGGCTGAGGGGAGACCTTATCGCTCTCTACAACTACCTGAAAGGAGGTTGTAGCGAGGTGGGGGTCGGTCTCTTCTCCCAAGTAGCAAGCGATAGGACGCGAAGAAACTGCCTCAAGTTGCACCAGGGGAGGATTAGATTGGATATTAGGAAAAATTTCTTCACCGAAAGGGTTGTCAAGCATTAGAAGAGGCTGCCCAGGGAAGTGGTGGAGTCACCATCCCTGGAGGTATTTAAAAGATGTGTAGATGTGGCACTTAGGGACATGGTTTAGTGGTGGACTTGGCAGCGTTAGGTTTATGGTTGGACTCAATGATCTTAAAGGTCTTTTTCCAACCTAAATGATTCTATGATTCTATAATACTATGATTCTATTTTGGTGCAGTGAGGAAATGTTAACTTAACAAAAAGACAAAGAGAAATATTTTGAAAGAGATAAGGAAGACGTGATGATATGTTTTTTGGCTGGGGGGAAATGAACCTGTGGTATTTAAGATGAAAGCTGAAGAAAGAGTAGACATTTTCTGAGTAGAAATTTAACTTGTAGATGAGGGAGAATAGTTGCACATTAAACTCACTAATCAGAGAACAGTCAGTAGAAATTAGCATGGTATCTCTCACGTCAGCATGATATAGAAAATCAGATTTTAACATTAAATTAATGTTGATTAAAAAGTGAGAAACTGATTGCAATGAAAATAGAAGTCCCTTCTTCATCCATGGAGCATAAGCACCACAAAAACTAATTATTAAAAAAAGTTCAACTACTGAACTATTTAATATGCCATAAATGGTATGCAGCTTCTCGTTCAGAGCAAAAGAGTGGCTTTCTTTAGCAGTTCAGTATTTGCTTTGCTTATATAATCACTAAGAACAATATTGATGGCATTGAGGAATGTATAACTGGACTTTTTTCACAATGTTGAGACCACGTACTCATGACAAACTGGAACACGGAGCTCTAGGATAAATGCAAATTGTCAAGCACTAGCTCTTTACTCCCAATAGGGGAAAATGTGGACAGTATTTATATAGTACAGCTACAACACTACGTCTAATTTATTAATCATAATTGAGGTGCAATATGTTGCATTATTTAAGGCCTTTTTACATTTCTACTTCTACAGTTATTTCAGTTAGATTCATAACTGTTGGCATGTGGAGCAGTCATTATTCTAATTAGGAAGGAAAATACTGATGGCTTAGTTCATCCTCCAACAAATCAATATTTAATTAACAATATGTCAAAACTCGAATGTCTGTAATTAAATTTTGTGTGGGTAAGACAACAATACTATTCTTTACTGATATCGCTATATATACTAAAATATTAGGACACATAACTGGAAATGTACAAAAAGGCTGTCACAATGCATTCAGGAAGCCAGTTTCCCTTTTAATATATCCTCAGTTTCAAACAAGTATAATATCATGATTTTTTTTTTAAAAGGCTCTAGATTTCTCCCTTAACTCAGATTCTTACCAGCCATATTAAAAAAAAAAGTTCCCCAAAATATTGGTGTGTAAAGATCTCTCGCTATGAGATGTCAAGCACATTCAGCTCCTTCAGTGCCTGTGCTGTATGAAATTTGGAGCAGAGTTAATCTTCATTTACATCACTGTGTTGGGTTTGTGTAGCAGGGAGGGGCTACAGGGGTGGCTCCTGTGAGAAGCTGCTCGAAGCTTCCCCGGCTCCAAGTTGGACCTGCCTCTGGCCAAGGCTGAGCCCATCAGCGATGGTGGTAGCGCCTCTGGGATAGCATATTTAAGAAGGGGAAAAGACTGCTGAAGGAGAGAGAGAGGAAGAAGAAGAAGAAGAAGAAGAAGAAGAAGAAGAAGAAGAAGAAGAAGAAGAAGAAGAAGAAGAAGAAGAAGAGGAGGAGGAGCAGCAGCAGCAGCAGCAGTAGCAGCTACAGTGAAGAGAGGAGCGGGATGTGAGAGAAACAAGCATGCACACACACCGCGGTCAGTGAAGAAGGCGAGGCAGGAGGTGTGGGGGAGCAGAGATTCCCCTGCAGCCCGTGGTGAGAGGGCAGGCTGTGCCCCTGCAGCCCATGGGGGTTAATGGTGGAGGAGAGATGCCCCTGCAGCCCCTGGAGGACCCCACGCCGGAGCAGGTGGCTGGGCCCGGAGAAGGCCGTGACTCCATGGGAAAGCCCACACTGGAGCAGTTCGTGGAGGATTGCAGCCCGTGGGAAGGAGTCGCGCTGGAGAAGCTCATGGTGGGCTGACCCCCGTGGGAGGGACCCCACACTGGAGCAGGGGAAGAGTGTGAGGAGTCCTCCTCCCGAGGAGGAAGGAGCGGCAGAGACAATGTGGGATGAACTGACCGCAACCCCCATTCCTGCCCCCCTGCGCCGCTGGCGGGGAGGAGGTAGAGGAATTGGGAGCAAAGCCGAGCCCGGGAAGAAGGGAGGGGTGGGGGGAAGGTGTGTTTTTAAGATATGGTTCTATTTCTCATCATCTTATTCTGATTTGATTGGTAACAAATTAAATTGATTTCTTTTTCCCAAAAATGTCTGTTTTGCCTGTGACCATAATTGGTGAGTGATCCCTCCCTGCCCTTGTCTCGACCCAGGAGCCTTTCGTTGTATTTTTTCCTCATCATCCCACCAGGGGCAAGGAGTGAGCGAGTGGCTGCGTGGTGCTTTGTTGCTGGCCGGGCCTAAACCACGACAATCACTATTCCTCTGTTGGGGAGTTTGTAATAGCTAGTACGTAAATGTAATCTGTAATATTTAGTATAGGAGGATAGCAAAGTTTCTGAAGGAACTTTGGAAAATCTTCTGCAAATGCCTTATCTCTGTTGAAACTGTGTTTCAAAATTTTCACTGGAAACCATTGCTACAGAGCAAAAAATTAAAATGGGGCAATCTTTGCCTCCTGAATATGTTTGAGGTACTAAGCAATTCCAGCAATATTCCTCTGGTTTTCTTCAACCTACTGTCTCTGGTAACCAAGTAGAATGTTCAGGAATATTTATGTATTAGGAAAGTGATTCTGCAACAGTATGTATGACAAGCAAAAGAGTATATGTATGGAAGACAAGAGAGAAGACAGGATTGAGAAAGGCATGCGACTGCAGTCAAAACAATATTAACATAGAAAATACGTTAACATTGTTATGTTAAGAATCTCTAGTACATTAGCAAACATTAGAAATATTAATTTTCCAGAAACTCACTTTCCTGGGGAGAAAATACAATCAGTACTTCCTTAAGCATAATTGCAGGGTAAATTAATTTGGTAATTAAAGGTAAATTATGATTTTTTTAAAGCTAATAGCTGTCCTTATATTCACTTAGAGATTGTGGATTTGTTGTTCATTCATGGTTTCTTATATTTATTTCTCTTAAAAGAAAAGAGAATCTTGCTCCTATGGTATGTTCACAGTCTTTCCTAGTCTTGATTAAATTGTCACAGCTTGGTTTTAACCCTTTTGAAATATTAGTTTAAAGTTGTAAGCCCTGAAGACTTTTAACTTTACAGGTGGTAGCAAGTTAAGCCTCCTCTCAGTCCTCTGCTTTTCTCTGGTATATTACCACCAGGCAGGATATAATCACTGTAATTCCTTCAAAGACAGTGAAAAAGATCAAACACTGCTTTTCCCTGCAATAACTCAGCAAATCCTATGTGTGAATTTTGAAGCTTACCGAGGCCACAGTTGCACGTGTACCAAGGTCAATACCAGTGCCATATTAGAGCTCTGGATCAAGGATTACCCTTGTCAAAACCAGTGAAGGGGACACTTTATTGCAATGGAGCTTTTCCTTTCTTACTGAAAAGGAAATTAGATTTACTTTTTAGGAGTGTATTCATATCTGTAGCACAATATTATGACCAGTCGTTGTCTATAGAAATAAAACTGTTTAGGGCTCAGTACTGCATAAAAGTGCTTTGTCTAGAGTGGGTCCGAATCTGAAGTCCAAATCTGTTCTTCAGCAGAGCTCTAAAATCATGTGATAATAATGTGTTTGTAGGATGGGCTTACAGAAGCACAGTCCCCAGATGGATTTAAGATGCCAATTTACTAGATTTTTTACCCAGCTTTGCAAATTACTTTCTTGGAAATGCATTTAAATTAGTTGAAGCAAATTTCTCAGCTCCCTCCATTAATAACTCCGTAAGTTATGCTTAAGGTTATGGTTTCATGTGCAAATGCTCAGAGTCCATCATGCATCTTTCTGAGTGTTTTCAGAGCATCTCTGCTTTTCAATGCATTTCAAACTCTTCTTTTGACCCTAAAACACGGAAACTGGAAAAAATATCAATTGTTTTGGTACCAGGTAACCTTTAGGTTGGCTGTCTCAGAATCTGGACGTGGACTGGTCTCATGCAATGAGTTACTCATTCCCCCCCACCATGCTCGGGTGAAGCAAAGCAGATTGCATGAGTGCTGCTGCTTCTGGCTCTTCATCCTTTAGGTTTTAACATGGTATCCAGGCCTGTAGTCAAAGAGACTGGAAAAACACAGGAGTCAGAGGAACAGGACCACATTTTAATCCATCATCGTAAGTCTGAGAGAAACAGCCTGTAAGAGAAGATTTTATCCGTTTATTGACATCACACTACTTGCAAAACAGAGAAGAGACCTTTGATTTTATTTGAGACACAAACGATGATCAGAATCGAGTTCAAAACATGTAAACTATTATCCCAAAGACTGGCTTGTGACTCTATCTGATGACGGTTCCATTTTGCTGTACTAATTAATATACATATAAGGTACTTATTCATCTTTTTGTCTTGGAAACATAATAGTGAAGCAACATAATCAGATGTTTCATCATGTGGAATAGAACCAGAAACAGAAAAATAGGCTCCTGAACCTGACCATCTTGTCTTTCAAGAGAAAGAAGTTAATCAAAATCAGAAATTGCTCTTTATATTCCTGACCTGAAAAACCAACTGCATGTGACTGTTTTCCTCTCTGTTGCCAAGATGAAAGCTGTTATCACACTTCACTGGATGAAATCCGAACAATAGAGTAAGAAATGCTCTGTATTTTAAGGATTTTAAAAATATTGTGTATTACTTAGATAAAGGTATGCTTTACATTCAGACTATTCTCCCACCCTTTCCACGTCCCTACCTAAATTACTATTCATCTCATTTATAATTTTCAGTAAATAAGATATCTGTAGGTGACAGTAGCATATTCTCAAATGCTATATCCTAGTTGCTGGTTTTTTTCTTCATAGTACTTTGATGCACAAAAATAAAGGTCCTCTCTTGATATTTGCCTCCCTAAAGCCATATAGAACTATGCAAACTTCATCTGCAAATAATTTACATTCCTTTAGATAAAATGTCTTCTTAATGTCATTGAAAGCTGCAGAAACCAAAGCAACATTTGAGTGGGAATCCTGAAAGACTGGTATAGTGTGTCTCCCTGGTGTAAGTTACATACTACTTGGCCTATGGTGAGGATGCTGTTTCTGCTGCCTGAAATGCAACTTCTGCATTACACCAGGAACAGGACTGGGGAGAAAGGTCCGACTGGCCCTTGATAACTATGTATGGGCAGGAGTAAAAACTGACCTTTTTTTTTTTTAATTCCTCCAGATATCAGTTTTTCTGAGGTAAGCGTTACGTAATGAGGGTGCATATAAAGTTACAAAGGGCAGTGCCGTGACTCTGGATGGGTACAAATGCAGAAATGCTGACCTAGAAAGGGAGATTTTCCATGTGCAGGAAGGTTTTATTATTAATTCAGTTGCAGCTGCGTTAGGCCAGTGATGAAAATCTAACCTGCTACAGTTAAATACTAGGGACAGCTGAATAAAAGCGATACCATTTTCATTTGCCTGTTTATTTATGCATATGCAATGCGCATTGGTGTTGTATCTGCCCCACAGCACATGAATTTGTTACAGACTCCTTCCCAAGCAGCGGATCTGAACTCCCATGAAATTCTGGTGCCTGAGGCTGGAGACTGTCTTTTAACTGTGCAGGATTTTTATCAGTGAACCTGTGATACTCACTCTCTGGCCTTTACAAAAAAATAAGAGAACTGTACTGTTACCACCTAGAGGAATTTCATTGTAAGTCGTACGATTAAAACCTGTGCTTTTGGGAGTGTGAGTCAGGCCTATATTCTTCCTACACCAATTAGTGTGTGATTTGTCGAACTATTGTTCCAGTTGTCTATAGAATGGGACTCCACTCTTTGTGTATTAGATTACAGGGAATGATCATCTTTTGTGAGCTCTTAATTAAAAAGCCAGCTAGGTCTAATTTACAGGTTAGTCTAAGATATAAAACTCACCTCCAGGTTTCAACTCCTTCCTTCCTCTTACTGTTTCTCAAAACAGAAACAAAGACATTTATTAAGATTTGGACTCAGGACTGGCCAATTACATAGAGAAGGGTCAGCTGTGAAATTTAGGTCTGACTTCATATCACAAAAACCTTAGGATGGCAGACTTGAAGGTTGTTTTTGGATATAGCACTCCACATTTTGTTCTTATCTAAAAAAAAACCCCACTCCGCAAGCCCCCTCAACCTACAAAAAAAACCCCTTTATAATTTTTTTCAGTATGTAGCTTCAAATTTTAAATTAAAACTCTATCTATTGATATTTAAGAAGTTTATTTAATTTATTTTTAGAAGTTTATTCTGTCTTATGTAAGATGTAAATAAACCATGCTAAAGGATAATACTGGAAAGAATATTTGGGGACAGAAATTAAAAATAAATTGGTGGAATGCTCTTGAGTTAATGCAAAACCCATTTTTTTTTTAATAAATTGTATGCTCAAATTTTCACATGCTCACATATTCATTAGCATTCAGAGTTTCATGAAATAATTTCATAGATTTATTGCATTGGAGTGTATTTATTATTGAAAAATATTCATATGAAGAAAAAAAAAAGAAGAAATAACGCCCAGACCACCACTGCTCAGCTTTTCTTATCTTGTCCCTGGCAGTGCTGCTGAGGGCTCTGCTGGATGGATACCCTCAAAATCCATCGAGCTTCAGACATGTGTTTTCCCTCGGTTGTATGCATAGATCAGATATCCAGAGAACAGGTAACAGAACTGGTGATTTTTACATCAAAGCTAACAGCATCACCTAATATACCTGAAATGTTCCTTCAGGTTTTTTTTTTCATGAACAAGCTTTAGTGATTGTATTGTTTTAGGAAAGAAAGCGATCAAAAAATGCCTGGCCTAAAAAAGTGTAGTCATGCTCTGCATATGATTCATCACCACCTTGTATTTAGAAGGCAAATAACTGTTGTGGAGGTTCCTACCCGTAGCAGCTACACTAAGGAGCTTTATAATTTTCTCCCCATGGTGAAATTGCCTTTTCCATTCAGAAAACCTTCCCGGGGCTCATTTGCACCATAGCTGGTGCATACTCATTCTTTGCAAGTGAGTATGTGTGTGTACGTGTACATATATAGAGAGAGAGAGAATGTATATCAGTTAAAGAATTAAAGATTATTGTGATAGGGGAGTTTAGAAGACTGATAATTCAGGCCACTTTCAAACTTTAAAACAAACATTCACTAAATTCATTTATTAGCAACACTTTTCCTGCTAATGGTCAGTTCTTAACACATTATTAATCATCACTGAATCTACAGAACTGTTAATATTTAGCAATCGTATCCTGAACTGTGAGTATAATATCCATAGTTAGTAGTTAGCAGTGATGGCAGTGGTCCTGGATGGTTTAGCAATGAAGATTGGTCCAGCTGGTCCTCTTAACCTCCGATTTTCCATGATATGCCTGATGTTCTTCTTCTATTTTCTCCCTTCCAGAGTAAGGATTTCAGCTGTTCCTGGTGCTGCTTATCCTGCCTTTGGTTTTGCTGACTTACAGTCCCTTGCATCTATCTTGCTCTCTATCTTACAACTTCTTGTATTTCTGGGTGCCTCCCACACACAACTACACACATCTTTGCCCCTTTAGTGGTCACAAAGCTCGCAAGCCTACGTAAAATGCCTGTTACGAAATATTTGTATACTGCTTGAACTATGGCTACACTATTTTAGCATGCTTATATGTGGGTTCAAGGCAAGCTAATATTAATTCCATCCACCATTATTAATGCACTTAGAAATCACAGGTGTCACAAGCACCTTCGTTGGCTACCGTAAGTTCAAAGGCTTCTGGTAAATCACTGACAATTTTTGCTTTTTTGGACTTTTTTCTCTGAAATATTCTTACGGCCAGTCTATATTTACCCATTCCTCCCAGTCAGCAGCCCCTGTGAAGGAGAGCTGAAATTATAGTCATTCTCCTTCAGAGGTTCCCGCACTGTTTAGCAGATTCTGGATGGATTTCTTGCTCCCAGGGCACTGGGTTACAGTTCCTTGCTTGGGGAAGTGTGTTGCCAGCAGATAAGCCCTACTTCGTCACTGTCGTGGTTTAACCCCAGCCAGCAGCTAAGCACCACGCAGACGCTCCCTCTCTCCCGCCCCCACCCCTGCTCCCAGTGGGATGGGGAGGAGAATCGGGAAAGAAGGTAGAACTCGTGGGTTGAGATAAGAACAGTTTAATAACTAAAGTAAATTATAATACTAACAATAATAATAATGAGATATAATAATAATAATAGGAATAATAATTGTAATGAAAAGGACTATAACAAAAAAAAGAAAAGGAAAAAAAAGGAAAAAAAAAAAACAACCCAGTGATGCACAATGCAATTGCTCACCACCCGCTGACCGATGCCCGAGCAGCAATCCGCCCCTCCCGGCCAACTCCTCCCAGTTTATATACTGGGCATGACGTTCTATGGTATGGAATAGCCCTTTGGCTAGTTCAGGTCAGCTGCCCTGGCCATGCTCCCTCCCAGCTTCTTGTACACCTCCTCGCTGGCAGAGCATGGGAAACCGAAATAATCCTTAACTTAAGATAAGCGCTACTTAGCAACAACTAAAACATCAGTGTGTTATCAACATTGTTCTCACACTAAATCCAAAACACAGCACTGTACCAGCTACTAAGAAGAGAGTTAACTCTGTCCCAGCCGAAACCAGGACAGTCATTCATGTTTTCAAGTGGTATGATCATACCTTCTAAATACTGGGAATTAAATTATACAGTTATGGTAAAAATATTCTGTGTGTGTACATACATAATTGTCATAGATGACTCAGATAAGATCTTCAATATCAGATAATTAATAACAAGAGCTAAGGTGAGTAGTAAATATTGAATTTATGGGGAAAATAACCATCCAAGAATGCTGAAGAGCTAGAAGCTAATGAACTGAATGCAAATGGGAAAAAAAAAAAAGTTGGGATTAATTAAGATTTGTATGGAAAAACTTCTGGATATTTGATTCTTCAGCTTTAAAGTTTTCATAACTTTTTTTGTACATAAGAGATATTTATTATGTACCTATCCACACCAGCTTACCAATATATAACTGAATTTCATTAATGTTGCATATTTTCAATATCAGTTGAGTGTACATAATTTCTGAAATATCTCTATAAAAATCACTGTAAATCATAAACATGATTTCTGTTTTAAATCAGACACTCTTTATTCCTATCTTGCTGTTCCCTTCAGCTCCCAAGGATATTTCTTGACTACTGTTAATCAGTCCAGATTTATTAGAGTGAATGTTTTGCATTATTTAATGCACTCTGTATTGCACTGCTCTAGTATCTGTTCTTGAAAAAGAACTTTTTAAAATTCTTTTCCTCATTATTTTGGTATTTGTAGCAACTTTGTAAAACAAATGTTAAGATCTATATGTCTGTCTGATGTCAGAAAATAATTCCAGGCTGTTGCAGGCAGCCTTCCTTCTCTTGAGAAAGGCTACATGGAAATCTCTGCAAGCTTTAGGAAAAAAGCATATCCCAGTTTATCCATACATAGTTTATCCATGCATATGGCTACACCCATGCCATGGACAAGGACATGTGCATGTCCTTGATGTGACAGATTAGCTGTTTTTATAGGTGCTGAAGCAAGCGATTATCAAACTACTCTGCTTTTCCCACTCCTTTTCAGGTATAGGGCTACGTCCCTTATGACTAAAATCTCATGTGCATAGGGTATGCATCATAGGATTAGGTGGAGTCAGACACTCCTAATCTGGTCAGTTAAACTGGGTTGAAAAGCCTTAAAAGTATGAAGGCTACTATGGACAAAGACATCCAAAGTGATTTCATCTGTTTTCAGTTAAGGCTGAGATTGCCAATTCTGACATAAAATATACTGAAAGTACACATTGTTTCACGGCCATTGAATCTGTACTTTGAGGAAGAGATTGAGAATAAAAGAAAATTGCCATCTGATGGGTCTATGCATGAACACCTGGTATTTTCATGAGTAATTTTTAAAATTATTTTACTAATTCTCTGTTTATAATGGAACGACTGAGTCTTTTCAAAGTATGCTACTGAAGTATCATATCCAGCATTTAGTGAGATCAGTAGTTGTTGAATCGTTAAATTCCTGCCTAACAAATAGCAAAACTAGTAAAAAACTAAACAGAGAAACATATGAGTTAAGTAAGGAGAGATACAATATCTAACTTCCAAGCTGGCCCTCCAGGTAATAAAAAAAGCAAAAAAAAAAAAGGCAAAAAAAAAGCCCAAACCTGTGTAAAGAGCTAGAACAAAACAAAAAACATAAATCTAAACATGTCCTTTACAATGCAAATATTTTCTTACAGCTATGCTTTCCACCTTACTGGCAAATAAGCCTGTAGTGAGAGCCAGAGGGACTCCCATTTGGGAGAGTTTCAGCAGTTTTCCAGGTTTAATTCACCCAGATAAGATGTCTCAGTGGTTCCTTTAAAAAAAAAAAAAAGATCCTCTTGATGCCCCGGTTATGAGACACACTATCTGTTAAATAACAAAGTTCTCAGGCTCTGTGAAGAATCGCTGTATCCAACGACCCTCAAAATTTCTCGTTTTTTACCTCTGGTGGGGTAGCGCAGCTGCTGGATGCACAACAGAGCAATGGGTGCCATGTGTAGATATCAGCTCCAGCTTTAATGTCTGCTTTTCCACCCTGTTTGCAAAGCACCTTTTGGTTTCTCTCCTATGAGAAACTTTTAGCTTGGAAGTAAATTGAGCACATTTGACAGTAAGATTGTTCTAAAAGCATGCAAAATAACCGTATGGCTTGACATTTCTCAGTGTCTGTTTACCCCAAACATAGCTTGTTTTGAACATTTATTTTCTCATTTTCATGGCTCATTATACTGGCATTAGTATGCATTATATTATGTATATATTTATTAGATATCGTACTGTCTGTATATGTGAAAATAAGTAATATATGATTATATAATATTATAAGTTTAATTATAATGCATTCATGTTATATTATACACTACAGAGTACTGGGAGGAGATTTTGAGAGTGGGGCCCTGGGGTTATTCATGACCTACAGCATGGTTGCCCATGCAGGCATGGAGCTGGATTCAATGACCGGCTGCTTCTGCCCCATCTTATGGTTCTAATTTAGGTTAAAACAGAAAAAATAGAAGGCAGGGAAAGGAAGCCTTAAGTTCCATGTCCTTCATCCTTGAAAACCATCCAAGTCAGAGCCTTTTGCCATATAACATAAGTTAGTGGCAAGATATGAGATTTTTTTAAAAAATCCTATTTTAATTGTTTACAAATAGTAACATATTCTACTGCTAATTCTGTTTTAACATTTCTTTGGATGTTAAAGTAAAAAAATTCCCGTTTGTCACGCTAGTTGTTATTTCTAATACTAAGTACTCATAAAATCATGAATCATGAGTCATGAATGCCCAGAAATCATGACATTTGTCTACAAAATATAATTGGGCATTTTTTTTGTTGCATTTCTACTGTTTGAAACTTTCTACTTTCAAGCTTTTTTTAATAAAGCTTCAACGACTAGAGTCTTAACAGGACTGTTACATTCTTTTCTAATAACACTGATGTCTTGAGAGGACAACATCACTCCAAAAGATCATCTTTTATTGAAAAACACCAGATACTACATAAAATGTTTAACAATGTTAATACCACATAAAGCAGGGTAGTATAGGTTTCATATGCAATTAAGACAAATTAAGTCATTAAAGTTTAGTGTCATGTTCTTCATCCACTACATGTAAAATATTTCCTTATACATAATTTTACATACATACATACATACATTTTACATACATAGAATCATAAAATCATAGAATCATTTAGGTTGGAAAAAGACCTTTAAGATCATTGAGTCCAACCATAAACCTAGCACTGCCAAGTCCACCACTAAACCATGTCCCTAAGCGCCACATCTACATGTCTTTTAAATACCTCCAGGGATGGTGACCAAACCACTTCTCTGGGCAGCCTCTTCCAATGCTTGACAACCCTTTTGGTGAAGAAATTTTTCCTAATATCCAACCTAAACCTCCCCTGGTGCAACTTGAGGTGGTTTCTTCGCGTCCTATCACTTGTTACTTGGGAGAAGAGACCGACCCCCACCTCACTACAACCTCCTTTCAGGTAGTTGTAGAGAGCGATAAGGTCTCCCCTCAGCCTCCTTTTCTCCAGGCTAAACAACCCCAGTTCCCTCAACCGCTCCTCATCAGACTCATGTAACTCCATTCACCACCACGCTCTGAGCCCGGCCATCCAGCCAGTTTTTTACCCAGTGAAGAGTACGCCTGTCCAAGCCATGAGCAGCCAGTTTCTCCAGGAGAATGCTGTGGGAACTGGTGTCAAAGGCTTTACTAAAGTCCACTACACAACATCCACAGCCTTTCCCTTGTCCACTAAGTGGGTCACCTTGTCATAGAAGGAGATCAGGTTACTCAAGCAGGACTTGCCTTTCATAAACCCAGGCTGACTGGGCCTGATCGCCTGGTTGTCCTGTACGTGCCACATGATGGCACTCAAGAGGATCTGCTCCATAATCTTCTGTGGCACCGAGGTCAGACTGACAGGCCTGTAGTTCCCCAGATCCTCCTTCTGGCACTTCTTGTAGATGGGCACCATATTTGCTAACCTCCAGTCAAGTGGGACCTCCCCAGTTAGCCAGGACTGCTGATAAATGATTGAAAGTGGCTGGGTGAGCACTTCTGCCAGCTCCCTCAGTACCCTTGGGTGGATCCCATTCAGCCCCACAGACTTGTGGGGACTTAAAAATCTAAATATTTTTAGGCTTTTAGTTTTTTTTTTTTAAGAAGTGCTGCAGCTAGCTTCAAAGATGTTATTTTTCCTGAACAAACAGGTAGTATAAAAATGAGAAAACTTTCTTAGTAAAAGCTTTACTCTTAGTTCTAAGAAGTATGTATTTCCACTGAGAATTGTTAACAGTGGGAGATAAGAAGTATCTAGGCTCTTAAAAGCATCTTAAAAGCACCTGTACTATGCAGCCTAACTTCTCTGCCATGTTTGAGGCTGTCATGCTACTCTCCTCTACAGTTACGTCCTATTACATAAAAGAAAGTTGTTTTTCCACCACAAGTTTTTTTCCCTTCAGATGTGCAACCAGCGGCAATATTTCCATGCTATAGCTGCCTTTTTATTCCTACCTCTTTTGCTTTACACACAAGAGTGCACTGTATCATCTTGCAGTAGGAATTCATCTTGAAATCCTTTTTCAAAGTTTCTAAATAGAGTTCAGCAGTTTTCAAATATGAAAAGATTTCTTAATTAGATTAGCAAAACTTTTCTTCTTGTCAAATATTTTCCTTTTTTTTTCTTTTCCTTCTTTTTCTTTTCCTAGAAACATATAAGAATAAATTTACCTGACAATTAACAACAATCTGGATCTAGTTTGTATGTTGATGAGCATAACTGTATGGAGCAATAGGAACTCCCTCTTTGCCTGTTAGCTATATGAATTCTAACAGCTATAAAAACTTCACCTTGGAAGCTAACCAAGGCTTTATTAACATTAACTTTGTCAAGAAGTATTTTTCCTTGTTCAAAATAAAATATTTTTGCTTGTTTGTTTGTTTTTATTTTACTTGTCTAGGAAAGGTTTTCTTGAGCAGAAGATGAGGTTTTCCTGAGATTTCCCTTATTTCTACTGATTTTTGTCTAGCAAAGTAATCCTCAGGATTTTTTTTTGTTTTTCCCCCCAGGGAGAGATTCTCCAAGGCTTTTCTCCCTTTATATTACAGAAACTTCTTGATGGCGTAATATTTTTGTCTGGGTTGAGACACATTTTATGCACACACTCAATATTTCAGCACATAAGCTGTAAATTTAGGAGTACATAATTTACCTCAAACCAAAGAGGCTGATAGCATTTTTATGGGTAATACATTGTGTGCGACATCTGCCAGGCTCCTTACCATCATACTGCAGTTCTCCACAACAGTTTATGAGAAGAAATAAAGAAATTTTAGGGGTGGAAAAGCTATCCAAAGTAGGAGAGTGTAATTATCTCACTGGGGATTTAGCTAGGACAGCAGACTAAAACACTCTTGAAAAGGTGCCACATTATCTTTAACAACTACATGTGGCCAGATCCGTAAAATATTTTTCTGAAAGACTAACAGTTTGTTGCAAAGACCGAACCAAGCAAACTGCCAAAACAACATTTAGGTGCTCTTTGTGATTTCTCAATACACACCTCAATAAACACAACGCTAAGATCTTGGATGTTGCCTGCAGGTTATATACTTATATTGCTATGGGATAAAAATACTTTGACACGGGGGAAGCAGATCAAAAGTCAGATGGGTACCTTCCTCCATAATCAGTCCTCACCACAAGATAGCAGGGACAGATTTGACTTTGTAGGCTCGCACCCGCTCAGTGCCCACTGTGCTTAGCAATAGCCTGTCGAAGATCTTTTGGTCTCTGCTAATTAAAACCAAATAAAATAATGGAAGGAAGTACAAAATTGTGTCGTGTAGATTACTGTGCTGCATTGGCACGGGTCCAAAAGGCCTGTAATTATTCAACATTCATAGCACAATTGCTGCAAAATGTTAACTGCTGAGGTTAAGAAAGCAGAAGCAGTATATCAATGTTTGGTAGTCAAAGCCTGTCCTTCGTGCCCCAAATCAATATTTATAATCATCAATTAGATGTAATGCGATAACCAGGCGTTTCAAAGATCAGAAACAATATTTTTGCTCTGTATGGTGCTGTGGGGTTTGTCAGTTATGACTCTGTAAGGGCATAGGATTTGGGGAACTGTGACCATCTGGATACCTTTTGGCATCTGTTTTGTTTCATTTATTGGTTCATGCAGGTCTGTCCAAACAAACAAAAACCCCCTCCAGAAATATTTTGGCAACTTTATTGATGAAGATTTTAAGGTACTAATACGTAAGAACATGTTGCATGGAAGCCACTACTTTTTCATTGATTTCATTGCACAAAGAGACCAGGCAGAACAAAGTCATAATTAAATGAATTGGTATGAGGCACTTTTCACATGCTTTTTCAAAGTTCAAAGTTACCACAAAGTGGTTAATTATCTGCATTACTAATGGTTGGAATTTTTAGGTAAAAATAGAAGCATTTATTTTTTAAACATCTGTGCTGGTTTGGGCTGGAATAGAGTTAATTTTCTTCACAGTAGCTGGTATGGGGCTGTGTTTTGGATTTGTGCTGAAAAGAGTGTTGATTACACAGGGATGTTTTCATTATTGCTGAGCAGTGCTTACACAGAGTCAGCGCCTTTTCTGCTTCTCACCCCACCCCACCAGCGAGTAGGCTGGGGGTGCACAAGAAGTTGGGAGGGGACACAGCCGGGACAGCTGACCCCAACTGACCAAAGGGATATTCCATGCCATATGACGTCATGCTCAGCATGTAAAGCTGGGGGAAGAAGAAGGAAGGGGGGGAGGTTTGAAGTGATGACGTTTTGTCTTCCCAAGTAACCATCACGTGTGATGGAGCCCTGCTTTCCTGCAGATGGCTGAACACCTGCCTGCCCATGGGAAGTGGGGAATGAATTCCTTGTTTTGCCTTCCTTGCATGGGTGGCTCTTGCTTTCCCTATTAAACTGTCTTTATCTCAACCCACGAGTTTTCTCACTTTTACTCTTCTGATTCTGTCCCCCATCCCACTGCAGGGGGAGTGAGCGAGCGGCTGTGTGGTGCTTAGTTCCTGGCTGGGATTAAACCATAACAATGTCTAATAATCTCTCTTTTTGGTATTTTATTATTATAAGTTTAGAGTATGGAGGAAATCATAGTTTGATCCAGATAGGCTGAAATGAGATATAGCAATCCACCTACTCTATGTTTGCTACGTAAAGGCTTATTAACATCTATTATTTACAAATGAATTCATGGTTTTTTTGCACCTGCAGTATTTTTTCCTTATGTTATTTGCCTTTATAAATTGATATACCAACTGTCCTACATCCATCCCTTTTCTTAATTTATAAATTTCATTGCAGGTATCCCATACATTACTATTTCATACACAAGTGCCTAGTTTTAAATGAACGCGTTAATATAAGAGCAAAGTTTTACTAATAGTGATATAGAGTTTTTTATCAAAAAATAGTGATGTACCTTTCCTTCCCTCTTAGATAAATTGAGTTTATATAACCTAAGAGTGACTCAAGGATATATATATGAAATACATAGTCTCTTGCTATTATAGAAATGATGGTAAACTGACTGCATATTTTCCTGTGAATTTTAAAAGGGTTATTGCATGAATTTTGCTAGCACCTATGCAACTACATCAATAAACAGTTTTTAAAATCCCATCTAAAATATCCTGCGGAGAGCACTAAATGCTGGGGGACCACAAGAGAAATCTTTGCTTTCACTGTGAATAGTTGAGTTTTATGTGTGCTCAGAGACAGAGAGAATGTATAGAGATATATAACAGCATGTTATGCACAGAATTGCTGCAGAGCTAGAAGAAGCAGGCGTGGGAGTCTATAAAGGCTTTTGTCCCATGTTGATGGGATGTTGTCTTTATTTGACCCTAGAATCCAGTACTTCTCTTATACTTCATACAGACATTTGTAGAAGACAAAATGCTGCAAAATTCTACCAAACTTTGTGTTTGCTTTGTATGTGTGTGTATTATGATACTTCTGGAAAACCAAAGCATGTGCTATACTAAATTCTGAATCTGTTGAAGACAATTGAAAAGTACGTTACTATCTTCAACATAGTATCCAATCCCAGCAATCTATAATTCCTTATATACATATGTATACACACACAAACATACCGTGGCAACAGAGCATAGTCTGACTGTGAAATAGAAAACAGAAGTTAAAGTTTCAGTCCCATAAAAATAAAGACTAACACTTTAATCATAAATTTAATTAAATGCATTGTATTTAAATGGCTTTATAATTGCATTTTGAGAATATAATTTTTCTTTTTTTTTAGTTGCAAACATTCCTTGCTATTCATAATAACATTTTGGCCTGAGTGTAGTCAAATAGAATTAATCATTTTTCATACCATTCTTAGCTCAAATTAAATGATGCAGAAAGGAAAAATATCAGCAACTGATGGTTTATTTACTTCGCTTTTGTCATTATTTTACACTTTTCTTGTTAAAGTCTGAAAAGTATAATTTCAAAAGATTAAAAAGAAAAAGCAGGGAGAGATAGAAACTGTATAGTATCATTACTATCAAATTTTCAGATTAAAAAAATTGTACTCCCGTAAAACTTTTTAACTTTTTAACTTTTTATGAGTTCCTAAGTTCACTTCTTTGGTTTAATTTTTTTTTTTTGTTTAATGTTAGTCAAAAGTTAGTTCTTTCCCATTAATCCCTACCGTCTGAGGAAAGTAAACAGCATGATGTAAAAGTATTTCACATTCACATGCATTTTGCACAACAAAACATTAGTTGGAGGGTCTTTTCTAAGAGAAGGAGAGTTGAGGAAAGAGAATGAAGAAGACTGAATCAATGTGCACTTCGTAAAACTACAGCATTTTCAGTATTTTTTGTAGTTATTGAGGTGTTTTCTGTTGGGTTCAGACAGGGACAAAAGAGAAAGTGACTAATCCAGTGGAAGCCAGGTCTCCTGAGTTCATGGTAAGTGCTTTAACAGCAAGATCAGTGGATACAGCACCGATTCTCTGCGTTTCTGGTTTCCTGCGTGTTTAGCTGCCTTTAATCCAGAACTTTGGTCTTACTGCCAGGTTACTGTCAACAAAATGGAGTTTGTGATGGTTACAACCAAAGCTTCATTTGTATATCACTAGGGTGAAAATTCACCATCACAGATGAGGTTTTAGCAAGGGTTTATTGCAGCATCACTACCCCAAGTGCCATTGACTCTCCCCTTTAAATTGTGGGGGAACTGCATATGTTGCCCTTGATACCACGGCACTTGGCTCATCTCAGTATCCCATAAGGATTCACTCATAGAGAAGAGCCTCACTCTAAGAGAAAAGTCCAAGGTATCAAGGGCAAGATGAATTACCCTTTGCATCCCTTCCTGTGAAAAATACCCCACACATTTAGGAGACTGAACCTAACCATTGATGAACAAAGCACCATGATAATATTACAATGGTAGTTCATGGATTTTGGAGGGAGGGGGACCCTAAATTATTTATACAATGAGGCGATATGACTTATAGCAAGCAAAGTGATATTGTGGAACAAAAAATCACATTTCCAAATTAATTTTATTCATTAACTTAAATTTATATTAACTAATTTACATATACTCCTTTCTCACCCTGTTTCCAGTCTTCAATTAGCTTAATTTAACCAGAAATCTCTAGATAGGTCACAGCTCTCAAGTTTAATAAAAAATGATTGAAACAGGCTTAATAGAAATTCATAAGTTACTGATGTTCTTTGGAGTAACACATACATTATTTAGTTCTGAGTGATGCTCTACACATTTAACCATATTTAGGCAACTAATTGTACTAGATTTAATGTCCCTGTGTGAGTATCTTTCAAGATATGAGACAGCTACTCACTTAACTCACTGGATTGCTCACCAAAGCAAAAACCAGCTCCTGGATATTGATTACTCATATTAACAGTTTTAATGACAGAAGAATACTGCATAAAATAAACTAGAAAAACCTTAATTACTTTTAGTGTTCCCTGAACTGCTCTAAATGAAGGTAAAGAGATAAAGAGAAAATTTCTATAAAGTATGTTTTAAAGTGTTTTGAAATAACTGGGTTTTTTGTTGAGTCACTGAGGATATTCTGTCTTCAACACTTGCTGCCAGTAATTTCAGTAGAAGTTAAAGGTGCCTCCATTCTGAAAATAAGATCCTCTCCCTTTTATCTATTTTATGACTTGTTTTACACTGAGAAGGCTCTAATAACAAACAGTATGCAAACTTACTAGTGAGGCATCACTAGAGAACTAAATCAGGCAAGGCAAAGAAATGTGATATACTCCAGAGTGTATGATCCAGGTTAGCTTAAAAAGGAGGTTCGTTCTTTAGAATTTTGCTTCCTTTCTCCCCAGTATGTGATTGCATTTGACTTTGTTCTAGGCAAATAAATCAAACTGAGATACTGAAAACCTGGAGAGGGGAAATGTTGGTATTCTAAGGAGACAAAAGGATAGAGACCAAAAAACAAAAAAAAGAGGTAACAAGAAAAATTTGAAAAGGCAAACAAAAAGGCTGAATTTTCCTTTGAGCCATTAAATTATGTTAAAAATATTCAAGCACAGTATGTGGCTTCGTTACAAATAATAATTTTTTAGAAAGAAAAATATCCATGAAATATTCATTCTGCAAAATACATATAGTAACAAACATTCTTTCAGCAAAACTGAGGGAATAGGTTTTTTGAAACCATTTTCTAAAGTCAAAAGTTTTCAACAACTTGAAGACCTTTTGTAAAATCCCAGAGAATTATGTATAAAAATAGACAGCAATATAGAGGATTCTTTTAGCAAACAAACTCAGTTTTCAAAACATAACTTTGAAAATCATCAAAAGTGTTGTACAACTGAAATCATCAGTGTTGTACCACTGAACTGGTATGGATTTCTAAGCTAATTGACAAAAACATTTTGGGGTACAAAATTAATTTTTATTATATTTTAATCCTGTATTAAAGGAATTGACTTTCTACCTAAAACATATTCAGAATTCAAATGCTTTCTTTCATTTTGTGAGAGCAGCAAAGAATTCAAGAAATTTGAAATTGCATATTTTGATTGATCCTGCTAGCTGCCACACAATTCAGACCTTAGGCCAAGAGAAAACAATATTATAAAAGAGTTCTCAAAAACCCTAAAAGCTAAAATGGCTTTATTCAATATTAAATTACATTATTTCTCCTGTTATTAAAACATTGGGACATAGAAATACCAAAAGAGAAGTGGATTCCTTAACATTTGTGGTTTTTTCCAAGCATTTTTTAAACACTGCTCTAGCCACTATCTCTTACAGTTCAAACTGTTCACTCAGAAAACACATGAAAAAAGATTTGTCTTCTTCTCAGTTGGGAAACTGAAGTAACTGGTTTATAAGGCATCAGAGAAGGTCATTACTTTAGGTCTAGTGACTATCGTCACTACTTCAGGTCTAGTGACCTAGAGAAGGTCAGCAGTAGAACCAGGAAACCAGTTCACATAATCACATCCTACATTTTATGTTGGAAATACAAACTGATTCTTGTCTCCAATTAATATCGCTTCATTTTTTCATTTTCACATGCTTCTTCTAATCAATCATAAACTGAAATTTTCTTCCTGAACGTGAGAAATTACTCTGATTTCCTTTTCTAAAATACATTGAAACTGCTAATAAGAAATGCAGTAATTGTACATTTAGATTTCCTTTCATTTCTTTACTGGGGAATTTAAGGTGGAATTCGTCTTGCCTATCTTTAGATGTCTACAGCATAGACCTTAACATCTGAACCAACTGTTTAAGCCTGCACCTGCATTAATGCCTTAATTCAAAGCAGTATTGGGTTTTTTTTCAGAGAAACTCTAGTCAAACACTAATTAACCCTAATTAACCCTAACCCAATGCTTACAAAGCATTGATTTGGTTTGCAGAGCAGGTGCTGCTGTATGTAGTCCTTTTCAAATGAAACTGAACTGGAGGAGGTTGACCCCAGGGTGTCCCAAGTGCTACCAGAGACCCAACATCTCAGCCAGTGACTGGTCCATTAGACAACCTGGAGCTGTATGTGTGGTGATGACACTATTTGATCTGAGGACTGACATAACCTAGTTCAAAGGAAAATTCTCTTGTGGTCTAGGGAGTGAGTCATCTTAGAGCAGTGGTTACTTTAGTCTTCTGAAATCTGTTGAGCGTAACAGGAACTGCAGGCATTGAAAACCAAGTGAGATGGTTCCTCCCACAGTGACATACAGGTGAGTGATGTTTCTCTGTGTGTTCTTTCCTTTATACAGTCTGTTTTTTTCCATTTCATTGCTTTATTTAAGTTTTTGATGAACTTATGCTCCATAGTAGGAATGTGCAATCATGTTGGCAAGACCTCTAAATATAATCTCTATTTCCACCTAAAAATAGCCCTGAGTAAAACACTGAAATAAACCACTTTATGTATCTTCTGATCAGGCAAACAACTCAAACAAGTTTGAAATACAGAAATTCAGTGGTGGTATCAGTAGGAAACTGGAATACATTTTGAATCATGTGGAGGTACTTTGTGTATGGAAAACAGGTACCTAAGAATCTAGTAATAGATAAGTATTCTTTCTGCTGTTTTATGGTCATGCCAAAATATTTATTTAGATTTTTATTATTTATTTTTTTCTCTTAATAAAATCTTTGCAGTATGAGAGGAACACCAAAAGAGTAAGTTACCAAAAAGATCTGGTTTTAGATGTCAAAGCTGAAAATGAAGTTATAACCTGTAGCTTCACCTGTGCAGATCTCTCCTCTTCATTTAGAATAAGATATTTTATCCCAAAGATTAGGGTATTTCTATTAATATTGAGGCTGATATAAGGTACACTGAAATCAATGGGATTCATGGGTCTGAATCTTGAAAATACTGAGCACAATAGCAGCTGAAGAGATTTGGCACATCTAATGAATCATTCAGTCAACACCAGAAAGGATTATACTTTCATTACAAACTTTTGACACATTTCTTTGTGAAATCAGGATACTATACTGGATCATCCTTTGATATTTATATCATTACAGAGAGTGGGAAAAATGATGCCTTGTTATGATAATGTCATTTCAGTCCTGGCAAAGAAAAAATCTAGACAGGCTGATGAAGTAATACTTGATTTCTATTGTAGTTATGAATTGAATGCTTATTTATCGGTAAACCTTATGCCATAAATAAAGCTAATATTGCATGCGACAATACAGATCTGTGGCACTGATATTTTTAAGAGGGGTGCCTGAATGTGCATAGTAATACTGCCAAAGGAAATAGCAATAAAATAACAGAATTTCTTACAGAAATTACAATGGTTTCTTTTTTCTACTCAGAATGAGGCATGTCTCAGTGAAAGAATTTTCACAATGTGATACAAAGAATGTTTAGTACAAGAAAGCTGAATCAGAAGGAAATTCTTTTAAAATGAAATTATTTTCTTATATACTTGTACTTCACTATTTTGTTAAAGGACTATAGAGTATTCAATGTTTACAAAAAGGGTGGGCTAACCCCTTTGATCATGTGTCTACAGGAGAGGCATATTGATTTATGAATTAGATTGCATGTCAGAACATTAAATATTTCAATTCCATGTGCTACAAACTAACTCTTTATCCTAGGAAATTCTTTAGGTAATTAGAAGTGTATTACAGAGCAATCAAAAGTCAAAGCCTGTATTCGTAAACCAATATACAAAGAAAGATGGCAAAGCTAGAAAATGACTAGCTATTTATGCTCTCATTGAGAAAGGATGTTCCATACATAAAACCAAGTACCCTTATTAGGGGGAAAAAAAAAATCTATGTCCTGTAAAGGCACCTGCAGGCAAATCAACTTTCACATGAGGCATCTACATATCAATAGTAAATGCACCAGTACTTCTTATAGCACTGGCGGGCAATTTCTGATCCATTAAATACAATCTAGCCATATCACTCAATCTCTTCATAGACTGGCTAAGTTTGGTGTTGAATCATGCCCTTTTGTTCCCCCACTTTTGTTAAATTTTCACATAGTTTTCTAACTGCCCTTATTATTACAAACCTTCTGGGTTTTAACATAATTCATAAATATTCATGGCTAATTTAAACTTCTTGCCCTTGTGCCATTGTTATCATATCACAGGAAATTGCTCTTCTTCTCCAGTGACCATCTTCTAATTATTGCATATATGGAAAGCAACTGCATCTCCTCTCAGACTTTGGTTTGCTTGGATGAAAAGAAAAAACCCAATCTGTCATCCACATTTCACAAGGGAGGCACTCCATTTCCTAATATTCCTGTGACCTCTCCTCTGCATCCGTTCCATCTGTAATTAAGCCTTCCTGAAACCATAGTAGCAGAACTGTATGCAATGCTCTATACAAGGTTTAAACGGTGGCCGGCATAATGTTAATACTTCCCAGCAATTAAAGAAAATGCTCGTCCCAATACATCTTATCATCTGCCTTTTCCGTGGCTTCATCAAAGTGGTAGATTGTCCCATAATCATCAAAACAGGAGGTAGGCAAAGTCCTACAAAACAAACGTTGTCAATGCATCTGTTTTAGCCGTTATTGGTGCCAGGAGCATGCTATGAAGGGTTATAAAACAAATATAAAAGCTGTTGTTCCTATGGGTAGACCAGATGTACAAAATCATTACTTTTATTTTTGTGACAATGTGGTATGGAGATTAATAGAAGTTCTATAAAATAATGCTGATAATGCTTTGTTTTCTGTTAGCAATAGCATATGAATGTCTGCCTGTGTATATGAGTCAGGGAAGAAAAAAAGATGGGGCAAATGATTTGACCATTAACTTAAAGCATCTGATAAATGAAATTGCAACAATGACCCAAAGCTACTTCTTCAGAGCCAGCTTCTTTTATATCAGTCATTTCAAGTCAGCTCTTCAAATGTACAAATCCATTATGTTTCATATGGGTTTTTTTTTATTTTTAAGTGAATAATACATTATTTATTAATTTCAGAACAAGAGTAGTATAAAGGACAATACTCCTCTAGGTTGTTTAGTACATGGCACAGTGAGTTGAGGATATCCAGAACCAGGACTAAGCAAATATTTTGAATCAGTATTCTGAAGGTCAGCAGCAAACGCAAAAAGTGGGGAAAATACTGGTAGAATCTGAACTGGAAGAATAATGTTCAGTCAGAAATAAAGAATAGAATGTGCTTAAAGATAAAACAGGTTTCCTTTTGGTGGGCAAAAAAATCCATTCTGCAAGTACTTTTTGCCACTTAAAAAGAGCTAAGTTTAGGCATTCTTTTGTCTACATTTGGGATTTTTTTCAGCCAAAGTGATGATACCAGTTTTGTGAGTAAACAAACAAACAAAAAAGAAAATAAAAGCAACTTTGAGCAACCAAACTTACCCAGGGAAAAATGTCTCCTGGACAGAATTTCATGGACTGATGAGGCTCTAAAGAGCATCCTTAAAATTCAGACCTTCAGAAAGCAAAACACCTTCACTTCATCCATAAGCACCAACCAAACTATGGGCAGTACGAATGGATTTGAACATAACATAACATGACCCTGTCAGTTGGAGAAGATGTGTTTTCACTTTGTGCTTTGCTGGGCTACAGGCAGAGACCTCAGCAACCTATAAAATATAAAGCGTATTAAATTAAAAAATTCAGCTTAACAGTATTAGTAAAGTTAAATATTTGATACAGAGAAAGTTCATAGGTTCACTATATATTGAAATTAAATATCTATAATGGCATTGCAAGTGGTGGTGAAAGTGAACTCGAAAACATTCAAAGTTACTCAGGTAATTTTTTTTATACTTACATGTTAGGAGCATAAACAAAGCTTAATACTTCTCTAGTTCAAAATTTGCCTATGCCACACACAGATACATTTTTTTTGAGGTTATGTTAGAGGACAAACCCAGGTTTATATTGATCTACACAAGCTATTTATATTTTTTAGGTTTTCTGAAAAGGCAGCATGCTTTTTAGCAGAGCAAGGAAAAATACCAAATCATTTGTATTTGTAACAATAAGAATGATCACTGAAGCAGTATCAAACACTTACTATCCCCCTTTCTGTCTAGTGTTTTATCAAATGATTTAAAAATGACTCATGTAATTTAAATTCTCCATAAAAAAGAGACTTGTGTTGTTCTCTAAAGTTTCTGGCTGCAAGATATGATTGCAACATGATTTGTTACATGAAGCAAAATAATTGATCAAACCTACAGAGTTCCACAGAGCTATCAGTCACACAAACACCTGAGTGGAAAAAACCCCATAAACTCACAAGTTCTAAGTAATGCCTGTGCCTTGGTGTGGGATGAATAAACTGCTGATAAAAACAGTTGCAAACAGAACTATATATTAAAAAATAAAAAAAGAAAGGTAAATGAAAAATCTTTTTTTTTCACCATAACAAATAATATCTGAAGGGTGCAGAGAAGACAGTTAACAAAAAGGATACAGTTGAAATCAGGCATATCTTTACAAATTATGTAGAAACATCACTTATCAATTTACATTTAAATTAAATAAAAATTTCTGGCAATCAACAGAAAACACACCACAGTAATTAAGGGTTCTAATGACATCTGCAGTTTTAAGTAGTTACTTGTACACATAGTGTCCTAAATTCTTGTTAAGTGCTGTAGTTGCTCCATCATTTCCCACAGATTAGGGAGACTTATCAGGAAATGCCTAGAGCACAGAATGGTTGAGGTTGGAAGGGTCCTCTGAAGGTCATTTGGTTCAAACTCCCCCTGCTCAAGCAGGGCCACCTAGATGTGCAGGTGGCTTTCGAATATCTCCAAGGATGGAGACTCCACAACCTCCCTGGGCAACCTGTGCATCACCCTCACACTTTGTGAAAAAGTGTTTCGTGATGTCCAGACAGAGCCTCCTGTGTTTCAGTTTGTGCCCATTGCCTCTGGTCCTGGCACTAGATATCACTGAGAAGAGCCTGGCTCTGTCTTCTTGGCACCCTCCCTTCAGGTATTGACATACATTGATAAGATCCCCTGAGCCTTCTCTTCTCCAGGCTGAACAGTCCCAGCTCTCTCAGCCTTTCCTCCTAAGAGAGATGCTCCAGTCCCTTAAACATCTTCGTGGCCCTTTCTTGGACTCTCTCCAGTATGTCCACTTCTCTCTTGTACTGGGGAGCCCAGAACTGGATGCAGAACTCCAGGTGTGGCCTCACCGGTGCTGAGTAGAAAGGAAGGATCCCCTCCCTTGACCTGCTGGCAACGCTGCTCCTAATGCAGCCCAGGATACCATTAGCCTTCCTTGCCACAAGGCCACATTGCTGGCTCACGGTCAACTTGGTGTCCACCAGGACCCCCAGGGCCTTTTCTGGGAAGCTGCTTTCCAGCTGGGTGGCCCCCAGCATGTCGTGGTGCCTGGGGTTGTTCCTCCCAGGTGCAGGACTATGGGCTTCCCCTTGTTGAACTTCATGAGGTTCAGAGCAGCAGAAAGGGCATTACAACTAATTCCTGTAGTTGGCATTCCTCAAAGAAAAGAGGTGTACCTTCAGAAGAGCTCACTATTAACTGTTTCTACCAACACAAGTACCTGATCTGTGAAGTACACTTTGCATTAAATGGTGTATTGAACTATTATTTCTTTATTAGTGAATCAGTAGCCAGTTATCAATATTGCTATCAAGGCAACATGTCAAATATCCCTGGAAAAAAACCCTCAGACATTATTACCAGTGTTGGCAGAACAATACACATATATGGATAGAGATGTTGTAGTGAATAACACCAACGTATGTATTAGATGGCTTTGTACTTTCCCTTTTCCCGGCAAAGGTGCTCTGTTCTGCCCACTGATGTCACCAGGAGGTAGAATATTGCAAGGTTAAGATCTAAATTTATATCTATTTACAACACATTTCTTATAGCTTCAGAATTCATTCCGGCCTTGACTCCGTGTGTGCAAGTGCCCTCAAAACTGGCAACTGGCAAGGTCTCCTTAATTTAGCAGGCTTGCAACCTTGTCAAAGTCCTCTTTCAGGTTCCAAGTGCCCTATCTTTCATTTTCATAATTGGTAGTGCAGAGAAGACTAAATGCAAAGTCAGGAAATTAATTTAGATACGATGCCCTGATCTGCATTTCTTTAATTCAGGCTGATGTACTCAATTATGGGTCACTTTCAGTGATATTGCACCAGAAGTGTGTAACTAAGGAGGCCAAAAGCTGAATCTCAGGAAGAAATAGTTTGACCTGCCAAACAGCAGAAACCGTTCTGAAGGATTTATATTCAGATGTAATGCTCAGTCACAGAAAGAAGAGAATCAGTATATATATATACATAAAAATCCCAATTTACAGCAAGAAAGTGAAGTACATAACAAATTTTAAACATGTTATTCTAAGAATGTATAACAAGTGCTTAATGTTAAATGGAAGAGAAAGAGCTCTCCTGAATTAGAGCCCTAATTGGGATGAAAAAGTTGCTTTTTCCTTTTGCCTTTAATACCTTATGGCCTGGGAAAATAAAAAGAGTCTGTAACCTGTCCTGAACGATGCGCAGGCACAGAGACGTTTCCGAATATGAAGTCTCTTCCAAAAGAGACACTTCCATAGTCCCTCCTCTTCTCGAACAAGGATGCTCTGAGCCTGGTGCTTCACCTCATACCCAAAAGAAAGGGGGTGATCTCGCCTGTCTCAACATAGTTCACCTAATTGCACTTATCTGAGGACTTCCTCTGGCTTTGTCAGAGTTTACCTCTTTTTTTTCCTTGTTCTGCTGGATTATCCTGGTTCCACTAGACATTGTACCTGACACAATCCATTCCTTGTTCTGATCTTACAGTGTGCTTGTTCTTATTTTCCTGTATCCTGTTTGTGCAACTGTAGCACAAACCTCTGTTTTTTCCCTTTGTGGTTGCATGTTACTTGATATGTGCAGAGAGAGATACACACAGGTAGCTGTGGTAGAACATGCTTGCCACCGGTCATGCTATTTGTACTCTTACCAATGTCACAAAATGCCTGTGCAAGTTGCTGGTTATGCCAGGTTAGTATGCTTATGTCTGGGTTCAAGGCAAGTAAATATTAATTATATCTTCCTTAATCTCTTTCTCCATCATGGGTGCAAGAGGCCTCTGCTTTGGCAACAAGGTTTTACCATTAGATTTCATTGATTTTTACCCTTGATGTTCTCTCTTTTACCTTTTTTCTCTTTTTATTTTGAAAATTCAGTTGAGATTTTAAAAAAAAAAGTATTTATATTTAGAATTTTTAAGACAGCAAAGTGCTCCAGAACACTATATTAAACAATTATGTATGTGCATATTGGATGCACTCCAGCTTCCTTTCTTAAATCTTTCTTTTTTTTAAAGGTAACCGTAAAGTAGATCTGGTGGGCAATACATCTTTTCACCAATGATTATGTAGACAACAGAGGAAAAAAAAGATGAACTTGTGAATAATTTATAAACTGGATAGGAAAAAGGCAGATCGATCTGTTAATTTATTAAATATTAATAATTCTACCAGCTTGACATGATAGCATAATTTGGGATAATTGTAAAGCTTCTTATTCAAGGAAAGAATAATCATGAACCACACCCTCATAATGAAGCAACCAAATAAATAAAATAAATGCCAAGGGTGACAAGAAACTGGATACCAAAAATTTTAAAATTATAAATATAATTATATACCTAGTAGACTGTAAGCACAGTGAATGAACATCAAATGTTTGCTGGTAAGAGATAGTTTTCTAGAGCATCATTCTTCTGGAATTTCCCCTTTATAAGAAAAACATTTTCATGATTTGTCCTAGGTAAAATGTTCTCTAAAAAAAAACCTAAACAAAACAAACACCAAACCAAAATCACAAAAAACCCCCTTCAGGGTAAAGAATGAGGTTTCTGAATGCTATTTAGAATATGTATGTCATGAATCCTATTTAGAATATGTATGTCATCATAATTTCTTTTAAGGAACGTGTTTTCTAAACAATTTACTCATATTGTTTCTAGATATTCCCAGTAGCATTTCTGTAATTCCACTTTTATTTCAGTTTCTGAAGATGAAACAAGACCTGTCCACCATTCTTGGCCCTTCTGCTTGTGAACCTCTCCCTCTGACCCCTCACAAATCCAGTCATACCAAAGCAGTGGAACAACAGTTCATGCACTATGCTTCCTCCAAGATCTGTTTCATCTTGTCTATGCCCCTACATTTTCAGAGAATCTGGAGGAAAAGAAGGCTTTGTGATGAGTGCTAAAGATCAACAGTTCAAATTATTTCAGATGAAGGTTCTAAAGGCAAGAAAGAATTTCAAACGTGAAGTACAAACAAGATAGATACATTGTTTTTAAAATCCAGTTGAACCAAGCCATCTGTTCCTCATGTGTCTGAAGTGGGCATATAGGCAGAAGACATAGATAGTTTCTAAAATAACTCCTGCTGCTCCTGGATGTCCTGGGTGTTTATAGCAGAAGCGTTGAATGGAGACCACCATGTCTCTCTACTTGAAGGATGTCATCACATCTTTGTGAGCTAAAATTATGAAATGTGCTTGGGCTCTATGCACTTTTTTATACCTGTTTAGCTGAGTTTTAAAGAAAACGAAAGAAGTTAGCTTCTTAATATTCATCAGTTCTCTTATTCTGATGACCTTATAGCAGCCTTTAAGAAACCTCATTATTTGGTACCTGAGAGGTAGAAACATTTGGATCCATTAGAACAGAAAGGGTTTTGCGGGGAATTATTTTCCCCAATATCAGAAATTCTATACTGGTCAGCAAAATCTCAAAGCTGAGACTGGAGTTTCCAGTTTAAGAAAATCTAAAGAGAGAAAAAAAAAAAAGGAAAAAGAAGAACTGTTAGCTCTGAAGTTTGTGCAAGCACATTAATAGGATGAAATTCAGTCCTTATCCTATCCAACCCCTGGTGCTAATTTTCAGTGCCTGAAATCTGTGACAGACAAGCACTAATTTCTGAGGAGTGCTCATATGGCAACTGTTAAAATGGCAGATCCCTTACTCTTGTGTTTATGCTAATAACATTTAGTGGGGTTAGCAATCACATTGATTTCCCATATGTAATAAGAAGAGTGTAACGCTATGTTCCTAGTTAAAGTTTATTGAGCAGGCAGGATATTAGAAGTCAGAACTGATTAATTCAGGGTATAAACAATCACCTTTTTTTTCTTTTTCTTTTTTTTTCCACACAGTCTTGTCTCCCAAACACTTCACCACATATCCCTGTTAGTGATCTCATTTCTGATGACACTTGTTTCTTTTACTTTCCTTTGTGAGTTTTCACCTTTACATTAAAGAACACGTTAAGTATTGATGGCTTAGTCTTGACACGTGCCATCGGAGTCAGATTGAACTCAATGGTTCAATGTTAGGCCCTTAAATGGACCACCAGTCTGGCTGGAGCAGAGAGACCTTGTAATATGGTTTCCAGTTCACACCAATAGTGAAAGCCTTCAAATTATAATATAATAAAAAAAAATATGACGAATGTTCTATAGACTCAAATGTAGGGTTTTTTACACTAGAGATAAAGGGGGCATTTATTCTCTTTTTCTTTGTATCTATTGTAAGGTCAAGAGCAGCAAGGGAGTAGCCTATAATTTGGGTAAGCTCATTTCAGGTTCCTTGGGGAAAAATTTGTAACTAAGTGGAAAGCACATTTTTAACTATCCCAATCTAAGTAGAAGTATCTTCTAATGTCCTCCTTGCTCAATAAACTTCTACTAGAAATGTAGCAGTCTATTCTTATTATTACTTAGGGGAAATCAAGACAATTGCTAACCCCATGATATGCTATTGCCATAGCCACAGGAGTAAGGGATCTGCCATCATAGCAGTTGCCATATGAGCACTCATTAGAATTACTAATTTGTCACAGAATTGGAGTGGGAATGAACACCTGGAGTGTGACTTGATAATGACGGAGCTCTATTCCAATAATGAGCCTGCTGCCTTAATGTAAGTCTTTTTCATAACTTCAGGTAACTTAAGAAACCACTCTCTGTCAGTGTTGAAAACATAAATATATATATTTAAGTTTTTTCAAGTTTTACATATGTATACACATACATATTACATATATAAAAGAAGATATCTTGCTACTTCAAGACAATAGTGAAACAACAGAAAGAGCACAAGAAGGCTATATGGGTTTGCTTCCCTGTAAATAAGGGCAAATCTGCCCCATGGCAATTATTTTTATCACGTTCATAAGAGAAAAATAAAAGTAAAGGCACAATCAAGCTAAAGACGATTTAATAGAAATACAAAGCAAAAGCACAAAACATCTTGACTGACTCCAGCGAAAGGCTGGGGTGCAATAGGACATGATGTTCTGGTCCTCTCACAGGCCACAAGATCCCCTTCCATGTACACCATGTCTCATATAGTGTTTTAAACAGGTTAGGGCAGGGTAGTAACCATACTGACACCTAAATAAATTACGCTTCTCAATTTCTGCTTTTCTTCAACTGCTCCTGAAATGTCTTCCTTCCTTGGACCAACTGACAGACTGTTTAACTCTAGGTGACAGCTATACTTGAAATCCCATAGGATTTTATTGTAATCTCATACTTAAGAAGCCTTTCTGTCCACCTATATGAACAACTTTTTTCTTTAAGACTGTATAGATCCTTCTTTCTCTACGTGCTACCTTACAGCAAGATCTCTCTCTCTTGGTGTTTTTACATTTTATGTTCTGGTTTCACTAGGAGAATCCATTGGCTGTTGCCAAATATTGTGGTAATCCCATTCCTATTGTCTTCTTACGGGATTCGTCCCGCTCATCTCAGACAACTGAATTTCTTCATGGCAGTCAGTAAAAGGATTATCTAAGGCTACTTCTCCAAGAAGGATGGATTTTATTCTCCTCTGACTTGAGAGATCAAGAAATTAATCTTCTTTTTCTAAGGATGGAGTTATAATTTCTATTGGATAAATAGTAAAGGTGATGTGGCGAATGAAGCTTATAATGACAAGAGGAAAGAAATATGACTAAAACAACAACAAAAAAAGGGCTGAAGCATTTAATTACAGACTGCAAAAGATATCATAGTCAGGTGTGGCTGGTGGGATGTTATAATGAAGAAAAAAAACAGTGACCACTTATTATATGGTTTACTAACGTAGGAACATCCTGAGTTGCTTTCTCTGCAGCACTAAGACAAGAGCTCAGATTTTGCAGTTAAATCTCTGGATGATATTTGTGACATTTTCTGTTATCTTCAAATGCTTCCAGTTACAGCTTGTGGTTCTCTGTGTTCAATGTATAGGTCTATCCTTTACACTATCCAACTCATAGAGTCATAGAATCATAGAATGGTTTGGGTTGGAAGGGAACTTAAAGATCATGTAGTTCCAACCCCCCTGCCATGGGCAGGGACACCTTCCACTAGACCAGGTTGCTCAAAGCCCCATCCAGCCTGGCCTTGAACACTTCCAGGGAGGAGGCATCCACAACTTCTCTGGGCAACCTGTTCCAGTGCCTCACCACCCTTACAGTGAAGAATTTCTTCCTTATATCTAATCTAAATCTACCTTTTTTCAGTTTAAAGCTGTTACCCCTCATCCTGTCACTACATGCCCTTGTAAAAAGTCCCCCTCCAGCTTTCTTGTAGGCCCCTTTAGGTATTGGAAGGCTGCTATAATGTCTCCCCAGAGCTTTCTCTTCTCTAGGCTGAACAACACCAACTCTCTCAGCCTGTCTTCATAGGAGAGGTGCTCCAGCCCTGTGATCATCTTCGTGGCCCTCCTCTGGACCTTGCTCCAACAGGTCCATGTCCTTCTTACGTTGGGGACTCCAGAACTGGATGCAGTACTCCAGGTGGGGTCTCATGAGAGCAGAGTAGAGGAGGAGAATCGCCTCCCTCAACCTGCTGGTCACGCTTCTTTTGATGTAGCCCAGGATACGGTTGGTTTTCTCCCCAAAGGCTTTATTCTGTTGTTGTGCTGAGAGATTCATTTTAAAACCGTATACTTCCCCAAGGCACCCCAGAATGGTAGGATCATTTTTTCTTCCTATTTACCCACACTGAATCTTGTACATGTTATGAAGAAGATCATATCTGTATAATGATGTTCTTCATTGAGTTCTCTTCAGTCTTGAGTGCAGGATTTCTAAACAGTTGAATATTTATGACATCAGTGAAGGAACCAGTGATATTCATTTAAAAGCAAAAGCCAATCCATGATTTATCATGCCAGTAGGGTCACTAGGGTAGACATAAGAAGTATACCACTGGTATTGGGTTCTTCATGTACAAAGCATTTATCCATCCCACGCTTGCCGCCTTCTTTCCAAACAATCATGCATGTCTAACGTCTTTTTTTCAGCCTAACAATGGCCATACGTTTACATAACAGCATTCCTACGAAGTGCTGACCCTAGTTCCCTATCATTTTTACATCAGATACAGATGTAAAACCATTGAATTAGTTCTGGTTTGTGTGAATTACTACTTTTTCTAACATGGAATGATGTTACACCAGAGGGGCTGAAATTCCAGCAGGACTGCAGAGTTCTGTAAGGCTGTGCACTCAGATGTGTACTGCCACATTTTAACACATGGTAAGGTGAAAGAAAAGTCATGTTATATTTATTTAAAAAACAAAAATTAAAAAAACAGAACTCCAAATCCAATATATTTTTAATCCAGAGTAAAGAAGAGTATTTAGTTTCTAAAATTTGTGCATCTTCCAAAAAGTCTGAGGAAATCCGTGAGAAAAAAATAAAATAATGAGTTCCCTATCTTGAGGGAAATCCTGTGGGAATAAGTACCATAATTCGGAGAACAGCAAAATCTAGTCTCTCAGATGAGATATGAAGAGCTCAATTTTTGGCTACCAAAATGAAACTAACTATTCTTATGAACAAAAAGAATTACCAGGAGAAAAGTTCTATTTTTAGTTCATTTTTAACCCAGAATTACAGGCAGTCTAAAGATATTATGCAGCTAAGATTGCTGTGATGAAGGCAAGACCCTCCCACTAAAAATCGGAAGGGGAATAATGAAAGGAGAAGATTATTACTGCCACCAGTCATGCTTGTTTAGGGTGATGTTAGAGCATGAACTGTTAAGAAGGATGATTTTCCCCTTGAAAATCTACTCGAATTTGTCAGGAAATACAAAGTACCACAGTCTGAGGACCATTTCTGTGATGAAGCAAAGACATAAATGCACAGAAGGCAATTCTTTGGTTTCAGAAGTTCAGCACACAGCATGCGGGGTTTGGGTTTTTTTGGGGGAGTGGGGGAGGGAGGTCCTGTCTCCTCCTCACATCAGAGTTTCCAGCTCTTTTTATAACATTTAACTTTATTAAGTGAACTGAGTCTGCAGTCCTGCTGAGACCAAAGTGTTCTCTGATGTAAAAAGTGTTGCAACACAGAAATCATTATGGTCTTTAGGAGAAAGGGGATGCAAGGATTTGGGGCTTACTGTTCTGGACAATCCTACTTCCAATTCCTCAGCTCTTTGCAATGTCCTTAGTAACTCAGTAAACATTCTTGTGTACTTCTAATGTAGCTTTTTCTGAATTCATAACCCCAAAGAATTCGTCCGTCCCTGGAGTAAACCTTTAAGGTACTTAATAGGACGGGTGATAACTGGCCCTTCTCTTGTGAAAAAATGAAACCTTCAAATTTAGAGTCAGAAAGAAATTGTAAAAGCATATTTTTCCAGACTCCTAATAAATCAGAAGCACTACATTGTAGCAGATGTCAACATCAATCATACTAATTAGACTTCTATAACAATAATTATAAGTGAATCAATAAATGCATAAGAAATTTAGATGAATTCAGTTAATGAGCTCTTTACAGTCTTTCTAGTAAGAGAAAGGCTAGAAAATGCAGAAGATGTATTCTGATGCATTTCTATGTTAAATTTCTATGTATTGATAAGTATTCCAATAACAAAGACCCAGTTAGAGGCCTTTAGAGCTTTTCCTCTAAAACTAACCTGCATTGATCAGACTTTGATATAAACGAGCTGTTATGAGATGAAGAGTACATTTAGGTGTCTGTGGAGGTCTTCTTGAATCTGTTTCTATCACTTGGAAATAATATAATAGCTCTTGCTGATGACAGTGTGGTGGGTTGACCTTGGCTGGCCACCAGGTACCCACCAAGCCACTCTATTACTCCTCCTCCATCAACAGGACAGGGGGAGAAAAATACAACGAAAAGCCCATGGGTCAAGATAGGAACAGGGAGATCACTTACCAATTACTGTCATGGGCAAAACAGTCTTGACTTGAGGAAAAATAATTTAATTTATTGCCAATTACTTGCAACAGAGTAGGATAGTAAGAAATAAAACTAAAACCACCTTCCTCCCACCCCTCCCTTCTTCCCAGGCTCAGCTTTACTCCTGACTCTTCTACCTCCTCCTCCTGAGTGGTGCAGAGGGACAAGGAATGGGGGTTGCAGTCAGTTCATAACACGTTGTCTCTGCTGCTCCTTCCTCCTCACGCTCTTCCCCTGCTCCAGCGTGGGATCCCTCCCGTGGGAGACAGTCCTTCATGAACTTCTCCAACGTGGGTTCTTCTCATGGGTTGCAGTTCTTCACGAACTGCCCCAGTATGGGTCCTTTCCACAGGGTGCAGTACTTCAGGAATGAACTGCTCCAGCGTGGGTCCCCCATGGGCCATAGGTCCTACCAGAAAATCTGCTCCTGCATGGGCTCCTCTCCATGGGCCACAGTTTCTGCCAGAAACCTCCTCCTGTAGGGGCTCTCCATGGGCTGCAGGTTCCTTCAGGGCGTCTTCAAGGGCATCTTCCCCTGCTGTGGCGTGAGGTCCTCCATAGGCTGCAGGTGGATATCTGCTCCACTGTGGTCCTCCATGGGCTGCAGGGGGACAGCCTGCCTCACCATGGTCTTTACCACGGGCTGCAGGGGAATCTCTGCTCCAGCATCTGGAGCACCTCCTCCCCCTCCTTCTTCACTGACCTTGGTGTCTGCAGGGCTGTTTCTCTCACATTTTCTCCCTCCTCTCTCACAGCTACTGTGCAGCATTTTTTTACTCTTTCTTAAATATGTTATCACAGCGTCACTGATGGGCTCAGCTTTGGCCAGCAACGGGTCCATCTTGGAGCCAGCTGGAACTGGTTCTGTCCGACACAGGGGCAGCTTCTGGTGTCTTCTCACAGAAGCCACCCCTGCAGCCCCCCTGCTACCAAAATCTTGCCATGTAAACCCAACACTGACAGCAATAGTAACTTTCTTGAAATTTTAGTTCCAAACATCATAATCATGACTCCTCTGTATTTCCTTAATCATCCATGAGGCAGCCTAAACCTCAGAGGGACCAAGTACTTCCTTGGACAAGTACTTCTGCTGGAAATATTTCACAGGAAAACTAGGACTGCTTTTACTTTGTTCTGGTCTCTAAGCCAGCCTGTAGAGGTTTAGGAGATTTTTCTCCCCCCACCTGTTTCAGCCATTTTTCATTTTTTACTAGTAGTAGACCTTCTTGTTATGCAGCATGGTATCTTTTCCTACTGAATTTCACCTCATTCCAGTTTTCGAGCTCATCCAGTCCTTTCCGTGCGTTACCCTACAGTGACAATGCCTCTTCTTTTGTCATCTACACATTTCATCAGTGCACTCCTACTGTTTATGTCAGGGTCCTTGATGAAATTGTAAATCATTGCCTTTCTAAAATATAATCGATACAGTAGCTTGCATTCTCTTAAGATATGACTTAAATGAGTTAAATGTATTACACAACTTTACTAGCAGATCTGTACATCTGCTTTCCATATTGCTGTATGACCACATACATCTTTTTCATAAATATGCAGATTTTTTAAAAGTTCAGAAATGATTACACAAAATAATATTATTAGCTAGATCTTAATTTGTCTTATGCAGTGTTACCATGTCGAAATTCACCAGCAGACTCACACTGGCTACTTACAAGTTTTATCCTCCTGAAGATATAAGTGAGATTTTGGCTCAAGTGTTTCTATTTCAGTTCAACCCATGAGTATTTAAAGCATTTTAAAAAGATTTATTACTTCTACATTTTCTTCCCCTTTAAAGATTTTCTCTTAGCTTTAACGACCAGTGTGGAAACTGCTTCCTTTCCCGAATCACAGCAGGACTGAAGCACATGTGGGCAGGCCACAGTGGGAAACCATCCCACGTTGGTCCTCTCTCTTGCTCTGCTTTGCCCATGAGGTGGGCAAATCATCTTGTTCTCTTACGTCTTAGTTTCCACAAATGTAAACTGAAAATATCGACACAGTCCTTTTTTCCATAACGTTACGAGATGCACAGATGAAAAGTGACACTGAGAGACACGTTTTCCACATGTACAGGACCACTGCAGCTGTCTCTATATGATTAAAATAGAGGAGCTGAGATAGTAAGGAGCTGAAGCCCGTAAGTACCTAGTCTCCAAGAATAAAGTAGTATATTTCTAAAGGCATTCTTGATTTGATTTCCAGTAAATGGCTACCGAAATTTTGACTGTGAAACTCAGCAATCCCTAAATACTCTGGCCTTCTAGAATAGCATAGTGTAACAGCTTCAGAATTCCCATTCAGTTAAGGGAAAGCCATCTCTGAAATGAAGCCTAGTACATAATAGGCAATACTAAAACAGCTCACAATTACTGTAATTTAACATTTAACTCGCATTCAGCTTATAGAAAAAAATAAAGACCTAGCTACTTGTGCTGTATACCTTTGTGCAGCTTCCATTAAAAGATGTACAAACAACCTTGTTACGTGAGACACAAAAACACTTTCCTAAATGTCATATTAAACTCATTACTAGGAGAATGAGAAAGCTCTCTAATGTGATTGCTCTTTCTTCATAACAAAGGCAAAAATTACCAGTTCCTCAGAGTCTAAAATGAGTTGTGATTGGAGTTAGATGAACTGATGCTGATGAATATTCACTTGCACTGGCTATGTGTGTGAAAAGGCACGTTAAAATCTGTACGTTTCATCTGCACTGATAACTTGTATTCATCAGATGAAACCCTTTCTTCTGTTACATACTTAGAAATTCATCTGAAGTCAATGACAAGCATACACAAGGCAAGTTGTAGCACATCATTGGTGACATCCTTCATCTTTTGCATGTGAAAAATTATTGTCACTGATAACAATAATGGCATTTATTAGTTTAGCTTGAGTAAATTGAACTGTGTCTTCATATTGCTCATTGCACAACTATAATGTGAGAAGAGCCCTTCAGTTTCCAAAAAGATTAGCTCACAATAACTGGTTTTGTCTCATTTGTGCACACGGCATGGATATATAAACCGCAATGCTGAAGGGAATTCACGAAAGTGATCCCAGCCTGGACCACCTATTTAGATACAATGGCATTTCCCCAGCTGGGGCAATATAGAAATACTGCATTTGGAATACAGTCCTGATGACCCTTCCTGGTTGCTGCCCATATAGCTGTGGGCTAGTCACATTCGTAGGTCCTAGATATAGTATATGGGTAGCAAAGTAACAAATAAATCTGGAGAAATTGGAGCACAGCTGACATAAAAAGTGTGTTGATGTCACTGAAAAACCTCAGTGACCATAAGCTTACATTGACCCAGAAAGCTAATATATTGATGCGCAGTATAACGGTCCAGAAGAAAATACAGCAATGATTAGTTTTGCTCTAAAAGGCTTCACCTAGACTGGCAGTTTTGGGAGAATATCTGAACAGCGTCTCAACAAAGGGATGGCACTTGCGTTTCCAGAAACAGTGCAGTTGACTGTAGGCCAAGAAAGACTCACCTTTTCCTCACCCTGCTGTTTAGAGTTGCACTACAACAAGCTTTTTTATTATCTAGTCTAGTTACTTCACCTTTCTGCTTAAATTTTTCATCCCATTTCTCTTTTACCTATTCAGATTGCAAGAACTGCCCAAGAGTTTTTCTCTTACTAGATGCTTGTAGACAGCACAGCTCAGTAAAGTCTACTGCTCTCCAGAGGATTCTCCACAAGGAAATAATATACAGAGTGCTCTTTGAGTGGGTATGATTAAAAAAAAAAAAAAAAATAATGCAGTAAGTGACATGGCGAGGGGCCTGGCAGTCAGCAAAAAGGAACAGGAAAAAAAGATACTTTCTTGGAATTTCACAGCTGTGAAGGAGGCACGAAGTCCAAAGATTATGCCAAAGCATAATCTATAAACACTATGAAGTGTTTTATTTATCCTTCATTACTCCTGTGTTCACTTTTATCCAATCCTCCCTTTCATGCACCAATGTGCTGGTAGTAAAATGAGACCTATTATTCAGAGAAGATACTTAATGACTATTAAACATCTAGGTCAGGGCCACAGTGCCATGATTTTTCCTGATTTCAAGCAGGATTCTTCCTTATTTGATGTTTGTCTTGGCATAAGGATATAAACCCACATTTTTAAGAATATAACAAAAGCTACAGAATAAAAACTAAACAAACATCTCTGAATACTTTAGAAGATGGAGCTATATCAATTGTCAATGATTCTATAGCTTTTCAGGCAAAACACAAAATCTTTGAAAGTCTTTGCTTGGTTGGGTTTTGCATGTTTTTCACGTAATGCTAAGCTGCTCCAAAAATATTTTCACAATATGGGATCTTCTAATTCAAAGCAAAAAAATTCTGCTATGACAATCAAAAATTTAGGTGAGCACAAAACCCACTAACGGTGTCTGATTTTAGAACAGTCTATCACTTCAAGCTGTTGTAACTCCTCTTACTTGTGACATAGTTTATAATAAGCTGAAAATAATAAGTATCAAGCAGAGTTAGATGAAAACGCAGGCTGAGACACAAAAATGTATCCCAGTATTCAATGTAATTAGGTCTACTATGTGCTAACCATAGAAATGAAACTAGTAATAAAATAAGAATGTTATTTTCCGTGACATAATGAGCAACCTGCATATTTTAATAAGCACTAACTTAATGAGTTTAGAAGCAATGAAATCCTTTACTAGTATTAGGAATACAGCAGAATTATATTTACCTCAGGTGTATTTCTCTTCCAGTGTGACCACAAAAACAAAAGGAAAAATAAGGGAAAATGGTCAGGCTAATATATCTATCTCAGAAACAAAAGTCATGGCATCTTTATTCTTGAGAAAATTATAAAAAACTCATTAAATAGATATGACAAACGCTGTACATTAAAAGACTGTGTTGTTTGTATTCTGAATGAAAGGAAGAGACTAATGAGATGTAATTTAATTACACAGGGCAGGTGCCCTCTGTAGGATCCTAGCCTAGTGAGGATAAACTAGGATTTTTGCATTAAAAATCAATGCATCTATACACCCATTTCTGTTCATTGAAGAACTGCTGAAGCATCATATTCAAAACCATGTTTTTAAAAATTGCCACTCTTTTTAGTTTGATTCTTCCATGAAAGTGGAAAAACACCCTTTTCTCATAGTTCCATCGTACAAGCCAGATACATGATGGGATGATCTGCCAGAGCCATGGTGGTAAGTGTTTTGTACTCCCTACAGTTTAGAAATTGTTAAACTTTCTTTTTCTTAACTGAAAAAAATAAAAATTTGGGCAATTCTCAATCCATGGGAAGAAGGAACAGAGGGAATCTAAACATGTAAGTACTTCAAGAGAAAAAGACCGATTTTGTTTGGTGTTGGCAGTGCCCTACCTTGGCCGGTGTCCAAATCCTGAGCTGCTGTATGTCAGCATAAAGCTACTTACTAGGTGAAGTTTTGACCCTAAATATTTCAGTTTTCCAATTTCATCTTTAATAACATATAAGACTTTTCACAATGTTTAACAACATTGAGGTTTGAATTTTCAAAAGATTTAGGAGCAGACAAGTGTCCACTTGCCATACAAATACAACTGGGTAATATTTTCCCCTTTAAAAATGCCAGATTTATGTCTAATGATTTTCCAGAGAACTCTTTCACTTTTTTATGTTCAGTTTGTTCAGTGTAAGATTTGCACACATTGATTTCCAAACGAGTTTTGACTTGCTGTTTCTCTGATCCTGTTAATCCTGACAGTTGCACTAAAATGAATTACATTACCACTTTACACTAAAATGAAGTACAAAAGCTCTCCTACATCTCAGTAAGAGAAAAATTGGGTTCTAAAACTGACCCTTGTTCCACAAAAATCATACAGATAGAGAGATATGAGCCATGCTATTGGCAATTCTATTATGTTTTTTCTTTCTTTCCAAAATAAGAAAATATGCAACATGTTAACCTTGAAATTTGACACATTTTTCTCTCATACTTGCATGCCTCACAGAAAGTACATAGGTATTTGACCTTATCTTGCTTGGGTGCTCCATTACTCCATACGTAGCCTATGACAACCAGAGTTTTCCATGAGATGGAGCGTGCTTTGACTTTTGTTACGGGAATCAGTCTTAGGGCTAAAATATTTCTCTAGAGAAGTGTCATGATACAGTCTGGGCAGCTCATTTATTCTCTGTCTGCTCCTCTTTCCAAGAGTATCTACGAATGTATTCATAGATAATATTTTACCCTGAAACTGCCTGAAAAGAATACAGAACAGAGCACCCTGTTTTTATTCTGAAAAATATGCAGCTAAAATAGGCTTACTCATTTGTTCAGGATTTCCAGCAGTTGCACATACTGTTCCGCAATGAGATTCTTATCCGTGGTCTGGTGACTGAATGGATTACGGGAAAAATAATAATATTCATTAATTACATTTTAATTTGCACCTATCTCAAATGTAGTTGCATTGGACTAAACTAGTCGCCATCATAAATTAAATCTTCTCTCACCACGTTGCAAAGAATGAAGACTTTTTTGGGGAAAGAGAGATACTGAAGTTTGTAATTTAGTATTAAGAAAATGCACGTACAAGTCTGGTCCTTGATCATTCTCTACAGTGTGTTGCTGAGAGACATTATTTTTTTCAGGTGCTTTTTCTCATTTCTCCTTCTTTCAGAAGTCCTATTATATTAGCTTCAGAGGGCTTGCTTACTTAAGGGTCATATACTGTGAGTACAGCTGAATGCATTCTATGTAATAAAAGATGAGAGTCCCTCTGGACTTCATTTAAAGTTTGCTGCTCAAGAGGCTGGAAACTTGCTATGTCTTTGCTCTTTCCTCAAGTATTCCCAAAAGCTCAAATCACAATAGATCACTTGGGAGCTTGAAATGATATGTCTGTTGCCTACAAACCTTGGAGTAGAGAGGAGGGAAATTGAGGTCTCGACCTATAAGTCCAAGTCTGTATGGAAAAGGCTACTCACCAAATACCATCTATATTAGAATCTCTCCTGCTTATTTCAGGTTGTTGGTAAATTACATGTTCAGTAACTATTGTCCTTGAAGTCTCTCCAAGACTTACTGAACCTCAGTGTTAACCTTTTGCCAGCCTGAAAATTGACCGTTTATTTCTGCTTTTTGTTTTCTACCTCTTTTAGCTAGTTTCTAATCCATAGCAGACCTTTACCTTTCACCTCAGGACTACTTAGTTCCCATAATAGCCTTCTGTGAAGGACTTTGCTGAAGTCTTTTGGAAAGTCCAGACAAATTATACCTACCATTTCCCTTCATCCACTCCCTTCCAGACATTCAAGGAATTGCAGCAGATTGGCGGCGAGGTGTGATGTGCAAGGCTGAGTTCTCAGTCAGCACAGCCAAACCATCAGTTTCGTGGGTGGAAACTGGGGAAACGTGTTACAGGAGAGAGCAGAGCTTAGGGGGAAAAAGGTGAAGGAGGAACCAAATTGCATCTGATGAATGATCTTTCCTCCCGGTAAAATAAAAACTAGTGTTTTGGATCAGATATATCATTTTCTCTGAGAAAAGAAGAAGTTGGGGTGTTTCTTAGAATCCGTATGTAGCTAAAGGTTTCTTCTACTTGATTATAGTATCAAGCACGGTGAAGGCACAAGACACTAACAGAAAACATCAGGAGCCCTCTTGGCATGATAGTGGAATGTATTGGTGGACAAGGAATATGCCAGTTAGGTTAGATTAGTTAAAAGCGTAGGTTTTAAAGAGATCCTAAAGCTTTCCAGTAGAGAATAAAAGAAGAATTTTAAACATTCATCACCAAACCAGTGCTGTAGCAGCAGAAAAAAGATAAAAACAGAAAAAAGATAAAAAGAACAGAAAAACTTAGATATCTCGTTCTATGTGTTATGAATCTGCCCACAAAATAGCAAGAACAAGGGGTCTTGAAATATTTTCCTTTTCTCTAATCAGTGGCATGCATTCACCTGCTTCCTAGGGACAAGAACAGAATCTGGAGTCCTGAATGCCATATTCAGCAAAGGAGACCACACAGCTATGAGCAGCAGCCCTGGGAGTACATCTGGACTGTACATAGGAACGAGGAGTAAAGAAACACTAAGAGCCATAAGAGGTCTTTATTGCCTGCCACACACTCACCAGTGAAGGTGAAGTACTTCGTGAAACCTAAATGCATTGGGGAATCTCAAAATTTAGATAAAAAGATCTGATCACACTTCTTCAAGACTGAGTTTGTTCAGCTGAGTTTTCCTGAGGTATGTTTCTGCTCAGCTTTGCACGGGGTCTTTGCTGAGGTATCATTCAGCAATTTTTCATCACTAATGAGGACAGGGTCTGAACAGAGCATCGCCTGTAGCAATGTCGAGAGATGACATATGCCTGGCAAGGTGCAGACAAAATGCTGTGTGGACCTGGACCAGAAGCAGCTACGAGCTGACTTTTTCTGAAACGTCCTGTGATGCTTCTGTCTTCAGCAGCCAGCATGACAAGGTGTGCACACGCTTGAGTAAAAAGGCCTTGCATGAGTCATGCGTGAGCGCGAAGGGGCAAAATATTAATTTCTGAGGAACATAAGAAAGGTGCCATTTGCCTGAGCTATTTTTACAGCCCTCAGATTCAGAAAGATTTTTCTCCATGCTTTTTCCTTTTAAAGACATTCAATCCAATCTCCCTGCCTCCCATTTTGTAATTGACATGCCTCTTCTCAGGAAAGCAGGACAGCATCATAAAATACTACTATTTTTATAGTCTCTATTCAGTTCTCTTAAAATTAATCATTATGCTGTACCACATTTTCTATACCTGCCAAACTGTAAACCTTTCAAAAAAGCCATGAAAACATTGGAGTTGGCATATTGCTTGCCCTGTAACTCTGTCGCTTGCAGATTAGCAGTTTGTCAAGCAGCAGCACGAATGGGCAGATATCACAGTAAACACTGAGGTTTTCCAGCATTAATGTTCTTGAAAGCTGTATATGCAATGCACTGGCTTCTGTGGGCACCTTAAGCAAAGTGCATGTTTTTCAGCTTGTTGACAGGGATGTGAGAAGTTTTTTATTCCGTCTAGTATATTCATTGCTCCAGTTAACCCATTCCCACATATACTCCTTTTCCTGAACCTCCCAGTCACAGAGAAAGGGTAGGAAGTACAAAGACATTTCTCTCTCCTGTCCTGCTTTTCACTATCCAGAAGCAGTCAAAACATTTTCCACTTCTTCCTCCTGGTCTTCCAGAAAGGACAGATAGCGTGTTATGAAAAGCTTTTGGGATAAGCTGATGGAAATGGAATAGATTGTACCCTTGTACCTCCCCTTTCCCATCCCCTAATTACTTTTTTTCCCTTTACTCTCTGTTTTGCTAGGTCTGTACAGAAATTTGGCATTTCTGGTACCAATGCTAAGATAATCATGGCCTTACCTGGTGTTACTGATGAAGTCCTCTAGGTGCTGTTGGCCTTGGAAGACTACACTCGCCAAAATGCCCTCAGTTGCTCCCTTCCAGTTATCTGTGAAGCTTGGCCATCTCTCACATAACTGTCCTTTATGCGGCCGTGAAAATCCAATCACCTCTCACAGCTCTGTTGGACATTTTTGTCGCCTTGTCACACTTCTTTGCCACGTTCAGCGGTTTCCCATGCCCTACCCAGTAGTTTCCCACATCCTGCCTGGTTAACTCAGCTGTGGGCCAGGACCCCGTCAGCAGCTTAGCCATTTATCTCTAGCCCTAAGAGTTTCATGACAGGCCTACAGACAGTCCCAGTATCCCTGGAAAACGAGATGTCTCCAGACACCTGATAGTCGCTACCTTTTAGGTATGTTTAGACACAGGAGATCTGGGATGACTACTTCTGCAAGGTATTTCCCTTCACAGTCGGCAAGTCCTCTCTGCAGAGCAATCACAAGGCTCTCTTCACCTGCAAATATAAGCATAGACTTCTAGACTCTCATGAACGGCGTGGTCCCGGTCTGAGGAACTAATTTAGGACACAAACTGCAAACTGTGTCTCTATTCTGCCTCTGCTTACATACAGAGCACGTCACAGACCAGAATACTACTTCTGTTGAGGAGCTATTTGGTAAAAAGCAACACAATTTGTAGGACTGTTTAAAGAACCCTTTCCTGTTAAAGACTGAGAATAACCACCTACTGGTTTCTCCATTATGATAGACTTTTTATTATGTTGTCAATATGTTTTGGTTTGGAGGAAAAAAATTCTTATTTGCACTGGAGCTGCAGCTGAAACAAGTTGACAGAGAGGAAGATCTCAATTAAGAGACGTTCAGTCTACATGTTCTTGACCCAACGTATAAATCTATTTCAGGTGACAGAAATACTTCAATGTTATCCAGCCTCTAACCCAAACAGCTTTTGTCTTCAAGCTATTCACTACTTCTTAGCTAATTTCAGCTAGTATATATCAAAAAGACTGCCTTTTGTTAACACCCCTCTTTGGGGTTAGCTTGTTTGGGCACCATTAGCCAGGTACACAGAAACTCTGCAAGCAGGATATGCACGACTTCAGAACAAAACAATTGTTTATTGCCTGACACACACAAAAGATAGCCGGGATTTAGGGAGCTGTTAGGCTGAGCAGGCTCACTGCTCAGGACAAGGACTCAGAGACTCTTTGCTGGCCAGGCAGGCACCGGTCAGGAGGGGACAGATTGCAACTGTGCAACTCCTGAGCGGGTCCTTGGTGTTGCTGAGCTGCCATCCTCCACCAGCTCCATCGACATGGATAGCCCCGAGGACCTGAGCTGAGAATCTGACAGCTCCTAGCCCCAACTAGCCTCCCTGGTTTTTCCTCATAAGCATTTAATACCTTCTTACGTTGTCGATTTTCTGCTTGAATCCTTGAGCTACTCGCATTCCTCATCTCAGCTGTCCGACCTCTCTCTGCAATTTCACCTCTCTCATCCTCCTGCAGGCTTTTCATAGCTCTTGCTCACAGCTCAGCAATTTTCTCAGAGGCCTGAGCCAAGGTTAAGTACCGCCCTGTACGAGAGCGGGGCTTTGTGTCCTTGGCTTTGCATCCCTCCTGCAGGGAGAAAGGTTTTGGCAGAGGTTACTGAGTGAGAGAGTCACAGTTTTCATTTCAGCAAGAGGTATAGTAAGAAACACCACAGGGAAGGGTGGACAGGAGCCATATTGTTGGATAAGTTGGAGTATAAATCAGGTGTATTGCATTATAGCAATGTATTGCACTATAGCCCAAGGAAATATATTTTAACTATAATGGTAAACCACTGAGAAAGTCAAATTATATGCTAAAAGCATGTAAATGGTTACTAAAACACTAACTAGAAATACTTTCTGCCAATCGATATTTTAAAAAAGCAACTTAACCCTAAGATATCATTACCCAGAGCCAAGTTCTTTGCTCATATTATGAGCATGCTGATTTTGAAGGTATTTAGTCCAAAAAACCCCTTGACTATTGTACTATTACTCTGAATAGCTAGAAATAGATACACAGTGATGAGCTTTTTTAGAAGTGTTGGGATGACAATCTACTAATTTTGCAAGTAAGAAATAAGTCCTGGTACTTGGACTGTAAGATCAGAGGTTTCTCATTTCTTTAACGGAAGCCAAGTCTCTGCCATGTATTTGATTGCTAATATTATCCCTTAAAGACAAGTGTTAATAAGTTCTAGTGACAATAAACAAAACACTACCACCTCAGTGACATAATTTTTCTTTAACCCTTTCCTAAAACTTTTTTTTAATTGATAAATGTAAGTTTCCTTTGTTTTTATTTTCTCTCAATATTAAAGCTCAACAGTGAATAATGGAAATTTTGCAGCAGAAAAATTCCACAGTAAAGATCAAAACTGTTAAAGAGATACTGTAACCAAGCTGAGGACACTGGATTATAAACTGAATGATAGTTTAGCAACAGGCTGCAAAAAAATAATGAGTTTTTATTTTATCTGCACAGATTAATCTGACTCTGAGAAGGTTGGAGTGACTGCATGTACAGGACAGCGTAGAGCGACTGTGGTCTGTACTTCAGGTTAAAAGACTCATGCAAATAAATTATTTACATCAAGGAGGAGAGGAGTTGTAAAGATGATTGTTAAGGCTGGCCAAACCCAGTGGGCTGATGGGTTGTGAGGATTTCATCCCTTCCTGCCCCATAGAGGCAAGAGGTGGCTGCTTATCTCCGCTTCCAAGTCTAGCCAGGCTGAACAAAAATTCCCAATATGTGTATACCCACACGGTATGGGCAAGGCTGGACACAAATGGATTAACAAAGGCAGGAGGACAGTACCTTTATAAGGACCCACATAAACCACATACAGCAAAAATAAGGACTTTTGCTCAGGCAAAAGCTTCTTTCACTAGTATCTCCTGTGCACTGGCTTTAAGTCCCTTTATACCTGTGGTCTAGACCCTTTTCCCTACCTCACGGCTAGTCTGGCATGAAGTTCACTAGCATACCACTTGCACACAGATAACAGAAGACATTCAGATAAAATAGTTAGAAATAGAGTTCAATAAGAATACAGACTGACTACACTGAGCAGGTGCAGCCTTGGCAAGGCCATGGTCCTGCTTACAAGCAAACCTCCCTTTCATGCCCTGTTTCCCTCCATTTTCCAGTGGTTGTTCCTCCCCAAGCCACTTTGGTCCCTCCCTTTTCTTGCCTTTTGCCCTTTTCACAGAATGGTTGCGGCTGGAAGCAACCTCTGGAGGTCATCTGGTTCAACTACCCCCGCTCAAGCAAGGCTACCTAGAGCTGGTTGCTTGGGACCATGTCCAGATGGCTTTTGAATACTTCCAAGGATGGAGACTCCACAACCTCCCTGGGCAACCTGTGCATCACCCTCACAGTGAAAAAGTGTTTCGTGATGTTCAGAGGGAACCTCCTGTGTTTCAGTTTGTGCCCATTGCCTCTGGTCCTGGCACTGGGCACCACTGAGAAGAGCCTGGCTCTGTCTTCTTGGCACCCTTCCTTCAGGTACTTATCTACATTGATAAGATCCCCTGAGCCTTCTCTTCTCCAGGCTGAACAGTCCCAACTCTCTTATGAGGAAGGGCTGAGAGAGATGCTCCAGTCCCTTAACCATCTTTGTGGCCCTTTCTTGGACTCTCTCCAGTATGTCCACTTCTCTCTTGTACTGGGGAGCCCAGAACTGGATGCAGAACTCCAGGTGTGGCCTCACCAGTGCTAAGTAGAAGGGAAGGATCCCCTCCCTTGACCTGCTGGCAACACTCCTCCTAATGCAGCCCAGGATACCATTGGCCTTCCTTGCCACAAGGCCACATTGCTGGCTTATGTTCAACTTGGTGTCCACCAGGACCCCCAGGGCCTTTTCTGGGAAGCTGCTTTCCAGCTGGGTGGCCCCCAGCATGTCCTGGTGCCTGGGGTTGTTCCTCCCCAGGTGCAGGACTATGGGCTTCCCCTTGTTGAACTTCATGAAGTTCCTGTCAGCCCATTTCTCCAGCCTGTTGAAGTCCCTCTGGATGGCAGCACAACCCTCTGGCATATCAGCCACTCCTCTGCTAGTTACTGGCCTTCATCTAAAGTTTGTGCCACCGATCACCACCCGCAGGCCCAACCGTTCAGCCAATTTTCAGTTCACCGCACTGTCTGCTCATCCAGCCCATACTTCAACACCTTGTCTATGAGGATCTTATGAGAGATCATGTCAAAGGCCTTCCTGAAGTCTAGGTAGACAATATCCACTGCTCTCCCCTCATCTACCAGGCCAGTCATTTCATGACAGAAGTTTATTAAGTTGGTCAAGTATGACTTCCCTTTGGTGAAGCCACACTGACTACTCCTGTTGATTTTCTTGTTCTTGCTCTGTTACCTTCCCAGGGGATGAGGTGAGGCTAACCAGCCTGTAGTTCTCTGGGTCCTCTTTCTTGCCCTTCTTGAAGAAATGAGTGATATTTTCTTTCCTCCATTCCTCAGGGACTTCTCCCATTTGCAATGATTAATCAAAAGATCATTGAGACAGGCCTTGCAATGACATCTGCCAGCTTCCTCAGCACTCATCAGGGTCCATGGACTTAAGTATGTTCAGTTTGCTTAAGTATTCCTTGACCGGATCCTCTGCCACTATCCTCTTCCTTGCTCCAGCCTTTCCCTCTGGTCTGACCTGGGATTCCTGAGGGCCAGTCTTGCTAGTAAAGACCAAGGCAAAGAAAGCATTTGGTACTTTCCATGTCCCATGTCACTAGGTCCCCCATCTCATTGAACAATGGGCCCACATTTTCCTTTTATCACCTGTATACTTAGAGAAGCCCTTCTTGTTGTCTTTGACATCCCTGGACAGATTTAATTCCAGCTGGGCTTTAGCTTTCCTAACCTCATCCCTGCATACTCAGACAGTGTTTCTGTATTCCTCCCAAGTTACCCATCCTTGCTTCCCACCTCTGTATGCTTCCTTTTTGTGTTTGGGTTTGGCCACGAGCTCCTTGTTCATCCATGCAGTCCTTCTGGCATTTTTACCTGACTTCTTATTCATGGGAATGGACTGCTCTCGAGCTTGCAGGAGATGAACCTTGAATATCAACCAGCTTTCTTGGCCCCCTCTCCCTTCCAGGGCCTTGTCCCACAGGACTCTTCCAAGCAGTTCTTTGAAGAGGCCAAAGTCTGCTCTCCTGAAGTCCAGGGTTGTAATCTTCCTTTTCATTTCTGTCCCTCCCCTCAGGATCCTGAACTCCATCTTGTGGGGACTCTAGCCAAGGCTGCCTTTGACCTTCACATCCCCAAAGAGCTCCTCCTCGTCGGCGAGTATGAGGTCTTGCTGAGCACCTCTACTTGTTGGGTCCTCTGTCACGTGGGTCAGGAAATTGTCTGTGATGCTCTCCAGGAACCTCCTGGATTGCTTATGTCTGGCCGTGCTGTTCCTCCAGCAGATACCAGGGTGAAGGAAGTCCCCCATGAGGACCAGGCCCTGCAAACATGAGGCCGCTCCTATCTGTCTGTAGAGGGCCTCATCCGCTTGTTCTTCCTAGTCAGGCAGCCTATAGCAAACACCCACTACAATGTCACCCTTAGCTGTCTGCATCTGCAGCTTTACTACCTGCTTATACGGAGAGGACACCAGGCAGGGAAGAAGACACGTAAATGGGTTGGTAATCATCTTAAAAACTGCCTGGGGCAAGGGCAGAGAGGACTTGTACCTGATGGTTATGGAGTCCTTTAAGAAAAAAATGAGACCCAAAGAACTCTTGGGATGACTCTATTGGCTACAACAAACGTGCAGCGATCAATTTCCCACTTGTAAGCACAGGTCTGTGTATGAAACAAGGAAAGAGAATTAAGAACAAGCATAACATTCAACTTGAGAAAAATCTTCAGCAATTTATCCTTCATAAATGATTAAAAAGGCCATTCCCCTGTAGTCATTTTGGTAGTTTAATCTGTTAACCAACAGACAGGGTTGGGAAATCTTTTTTTCTAGTAAGTAAATATTACTTTCCTTTCTCCCTGCTCACTGAAATCCTGCTTTGGTATCAGGGAGTACTTTAGTCCCTGTGGTATGGTCCCCTATGATGTGCTAACTCATCCTTTCTTCTAGCTGCAGTAGGATTTTTGAGCTTATTTAGAGGGTAAGTGGAGTGACTTCACTCTGCTCTGCTGCAGTTACCACAAAGTGTCCTTGCGGTTGTACATCTTCAGCGACAGTTTCCTCAGCTGCCCTCCAAAGCAGTGTGGAGAAAAACATTGCCTGTTCCTACCTATTTTGTTTGTTTGAAGAGCATACAGGAACAGAAACCTAAGACGTATGTGCACCTCTGTGGACTAGTGAAATTGTAGTGTTAAATAAATTTACAAAGTGGACATGGAAGTTGCTTATTTTTCAATGAGAAATTCGACGACATCATTGTACTTACCTCACTCTCCCCTATGGGGAGGGAAAAAACAATTGTTAGTGCTTTGAAATTCCACATGAATTCATTTCAGTTTTGTTTTTATGGCCCTCTGAAAAATAATTCAAAGAGAGCCAGGAGAGAAGATTTTACTTTTATGGTTCTTCTATATATCTAAACTGACATGAATGGTAAGTGGCATAGCTATGATTAGAATGAAGAGTATGGGAGACAGGGTCATCATAAAGTATTTATAACGGCAAGTTGTATATTTTCCCTGTCAGAGAAGAATGGATGGGAAAGCAGTAAAACTGAATTAAGTTAAAAATATGAAATGTCAGTTGGTGTTGAGAATCCTTGATGCTGGGTTTCTTTGAATAAACAAAAGGAAGGACAAAAGTGTTTGAGAAGAAAATATCATAGTTCCTTTCTTTCCAGTCACTTTGCTGAATTTATTCTGAATTAAAAGTTGCACATTTTGACCTCTATTTTTCTGGTGCTTCAGATAATCAGCTTCTGAGGTTTAGTTCACGTAAGCTAAATAAGTGTTTCAGACTAGATATAAGGAAGAAATTTTTTACGATGAGGGTAGTGAAACACTGGCACAGGTTGCCCAGAGAGGTGGTAGATGCCCCATCCCTGGAAACATTCAAGGTCAGGTTGGACGGGGCCCTGAGCAACCTGATCTAGTTGAAGATATCTCTGCTCATTGCAGGGGGGTTGGACTAGATGACCTTTAAAGGTCCCTTCCAACCCAAACTGTTCTATGATTCTATGATTCTACGATTCTACTGAAACACTAGGTGTTGGAAGGGAGAAAAGTGAACAGAAACTTTAAATGCTACATGAAACGTTTTTGTGTGTTAAAGAACTAGAGAGAGTAGATGAAAAATCATGATTAAAATGTTTTAAGCAGTGGAGCAGAGAGTTCTGCAAGATCTTCAAATATTTTACTATTTCAACTGTAAGCAAATATACAGCAATTATAAATAAATATGCTGCACTAAGTAATAATTCTGCAGTGCATTTCAGCATACTTTATACTGAAATCATTGGAACTAAAACATATGCTACACTATCCTAAAGAATTGGGCCTTAGTTACTATCTTAACCATTTTTTTAGAGCTGCCACTATGAGCCATGTAGACTTTCTCATTTTTAAGATACACTGCCCATTTTTCTTTAGAATATTTCTTCCGGAAAATATTTTTATTTTTTAGGAAGGAAGTATTTTGTAAAATACAAATATAGCCAAACTTACATTGCTGCAGGGAGTGAAATTCCCCTTCCATACTAGTGACACAGGCCACGAATGTGAAAATGAAGATCTGGAGGTAAGTGATTTGCAGAATCCCCAGACGACTAATTTGTTGTGGAGATCAAGCTATTCTGGGGACAACAGAAATGGGGACAGCAGGGCATATGAAGTAAGACATGCTGCCTGGCAGACCCTAAAAGGATTGGCTGTACTTTGTCTTTTCTGGTAGAACTAAAATTTATCTTGAAAACAACTGGGGAGTAGTGCTAGCTGACATTTTTCTAAATATGGCATATGTATATATGTATGCATATGCATATAGGTCTATGGTCATGGGAAGGAGATGCTTCTGAGATGTAGTTTTCCTGATTTCACTCTCTACCAGCTCTCCCTGAAATTGCAGGAGGCATAGGCACATCAATAAGTTAAAAACAGAATAAGGCATGGATCTGGGAAAATACAGAGACTTAACAATTTAATTACCTTGAAATAACTTTTTGAACAACTGCACTCTTGAGGAAAATATGCTGTTAGCTATTTGCTAAGGTTTGTAACAAAGGCCTCAAAGATTGTATGTCAATTGGTCATTCCAAGCTTCCCAGAATAATTCAGGAACTATGAATATAAATATTATAATTATCTGATTATAAAACGATTCAGTTATCTCAGGAGTTTCCCAAATGTTTAAAAAAAAATCCACCTGAGTATTTTGATAATCAGAAAAGATATGCTCATGTTGATCACTCCTACACACAGGATTTTGCATATTACTGTGAAATTGCTAAGAAAGCATTAAGTAGGTGTGAAAATATTTGCAGGCTCAGAGCAGAAGCAATTCGCAGTAGTATGGCTGTAGCAAAATTTTGGAGAAGGACTGAGGTAAAAGGTGTTTTGGGATTCATATTGAATATTCAGATTTCTTTTAAAATATGTAAATCAGCAACCACAAAGCAGAATCAACTGTGATATACTGTAGTCAATATCACAAATACACTGCCAGATATTGTTCTATTGGCATCCCGGTTGTCACTTCTAGTAGGCTAAAAATGCCAGTTTTGATTAAAAGCTATTATCTAACACAGTTCAGAGGAAACATAGATGATGAAAACTACTTCTAACCTTTGAGCATTCTTTTTGACCGATTCAGCAATAAGCGAAACAGTTTCCTCCTAAGGGGATTAGTAGAGGATCTGGCATTGGCAATAGCATTACACTATGAATATATTCTGGTTTTAATTGCTGTTATTTTATTATGCTACTAGGGGTTAGATAATCTGTTTAGTTGGAAAATGTGTATGCTTTGGACAAACTAAGTATTTTCCATTAACAGCAGTAAATCCCTTAATAAGGGCAAAATTACAATGAAATTAATTACATCCTGAACTTGTCAGGGATTTCTGCTCATATTCCCAAAAATATTTTATACATGTCTTCTGACTTAATTTTCTTGGAAAAAAAATAGTCATTTGAAAGAGAAAGCTTTGTGGCCAAGCAGAGAAAATGCTGAAGGAGAGCACACAAGAGCTAGATTTTATTCTTAATACTGTCACCGATCAAGTAATTTCATCCTCCTGTGCTTTTTGCCTCTTAGATCCATTCACTCACTCTCTTGTCTATTGAGACTACAAACTCTTTGGGTCTGAGAGTGTCTCCGTACCTCTTTGTACTGTGGAATTCACCCAAGGCTTAGTCCTCACAACTGAATTTTGTCTTGACTTGACCTCCAAAGCTGAGAAACTGTTTGTGTTACAAAGAATGTTCATAATCCTGTTTCATCAAGTTTCCTTTGCCAAAAGTCTCTTTTTCATGAATGCTTTACTTAAAAAAAAAAAAAGTTTCCTTTACTTTGACTTTTATTTATTTTTCTGCCAGAGTGACACTACTGGAGCTCATTTACTTCCTCTTGTACTCCCAACAGGGTGCCTGCTCTTTCTTTCAGATGCGCAGATCCATATTCCTTCAGCAATCAGGGGGACAGATCTTGCATCTGTCTATCAGTGTTCACGGAAAAGGTTCAGGTAAGATTCATGCATTGTCAGGCAGCCGTATATTTTGTGGAGGCTCCTGCTGTTTCAGCTATTGTGTTCTATAAAACACCCTGATTGTTTCTTAGACTTTTTCTGAACGGTATCATTGACAGCCAGGATTTCACTGAGGACTTTTGCACAAACTCTCATCATACACTTTATTACTATTTATAAGCATAACTGACAGTGTTCTTGCTGGTGAATAAATATTACTGGAAGACTTAGTGTGACGAAACTGGGATTTTGCTGTTCGTTGCTAGAGATATGCGGATATAAGCATTTAGTAGTCTTAAAGGTAATGGTTTATTTGATGTACCAATCACGGCAGTAGACCCTGAGCCAGTGCTTAAGAAATTGTGGAAAAATTTCCCATGGCCTTCATGGTTGGAGCCCTAAGAAGGAAATCATGTTTACAGAAAGTCAAGAAATCATAGGATTATTTTTTAATTAGTTGTGACACTCCAAATGTTAAGTCTCATTACCTGTTTGGTTAGTGTTCAGTCACACATCCTAATATTAATAAAATTAAATAAAATAAACTCAGCATACATTGAGATTAAACTAGATGAATCAGTGCTAATACGGTTTGAATTTGCATATTTTGTTTGCTTTATTTGTTCAACACTGCAATGAAATCCTAATGGAATTTGCCCTTCAAAAGGACAATTCCAGATTAACGCTGTTAATGATTGTACAGAATTATGAGTCAAAAAAGTCACTTAATTATTTTCTTGTTTATTAATACTTAGGGTTTTGAGATATAATAGTATTATTATTAAGACAGAAACTATTCATTTTAAGTTATAATAAAAATTTTCATGTGTTTGCCAATTGTTTGTAACTGGCAGCACACTGTGCTGAAAAAATAGAACCTATTGCTATTCTTTTACTGCTGATGAATATTTTCTAATTGAACAGATTTTTTTCTCAAAAAAATACAACCCATGAAAAGACAAGAATTCAGGGATATTCTGGAAAAAGAAATATGCATATGTATTTAAAAGTAGCTATTTCATTACACAGTTACAAAGACAGCATACCTATAAATTACAAGCTCGTAATATCTTTAAAAAATACTGTTGTTCCATTCAACAGAGATAGGAATGTATTTGATATATAGGGTATAAGATTTATAATAACCTTTCAGAATGAATTCCTTTTGCTCTGTAATGAGCTTACTTTAATTATATTAATGGACTATTGGCACCAATACACATACTGTAAACATCCAATAGCTGAGTAAACAACCAACAAAAGCAGTTGAAGTAGCACCGCTCTGTGTTGAACTAGCTATTAGTACTATATATCCCTTCTCCATTTGGAATATATGTACTGTGAATTGTACATACAGATGCTTTCCTGAAAAAAGCTTCAGTTGCTGTGCTGGCAGAAAGTCCTGGAGACAGAGAGGACTGCTGCTTGCTGCAGCTTCAGTCTCCCCTCCCCTCTCTTCTCTCTCCTCTCTCCTCTCTTCTCTCTCCCCTCCCCTCTCTCCTCTCTCCTCTCCCCCGCAGTGCTAACTTTGAGTAGTCTGCATTCTTCACCTTGGATTATTTGACCGTTTATTCTGATTCTCTGTTAGCAACGTACAGTTTGCCAAGCCTTGGCAGTTTTGTTATTTTTTCTGAAATATGTGGTCTTTTTTAACATTTGTAGCTTCTGACCACCTCTGTAATCTCCCTGCTTATGTCTTCCTTCCTTATACCTCTAATTCATGGATACGTCTGAGTTACATAAAACCAGATTTGCTCTCCCTCCAAAGCATAAAATGAAATTGTGGGCAGAGGCATCTCTGACAGGTTAGACCATGAGCATGATGTTGTCAGTGAGTCTTTGGGAAGTTTGGATGACTCTCCTGACATTGCTGTGTTAAATCCTGTTGTTATAAGCAATGTATAGCTATAACCAACCTATAACACCTTCTGGAGCTAATCTTTCCTTATATATCAGGTAGAAAATGGAGTGTGTGTTTTCTTTTCCCTTTCTGAGGCTTGCGATCAGCTTAAAGTAATATTTAATCTCAAAAGTAGGACTAAGCATAGTATGAGGAAAAAAAGGTTTTATTTGAAAAAAACCAGCAGGATTACACACTTGGTTATTTTACTCAGAAATCCATATGAGCATCCTTTAACCAATGTTTCAGGTTCACCTGAAACTGCACTAACCCAACAGCACAATTTGTTGCTCCCCTTCCCCCAGCTCTCCCCTTGCCCGGCTCCCAGCTGCATGGTCTCACTCAGGCTTTGGCCTGGCTTTCGCAACTGTTGGCTCTTTCACTGAAACAAAACGATTTCATCAAAATTTCAGAAAAATGCCCTTTTATGCATACAGGTATGCATGTATCTGTCTATGTACCTATCTATCTATTTGTGCTGGATAATATTCTGAAGTTTGAATGAACAAAATTTTCTAGCATAGCTGGTACAAGGTAAGAAAATAAGAGGATGAAAGAAAATGGCAGAAGAAAGAGGCCACCCTGTCAGTGGCAGTGACTCGAGACTTACCCTGACTGCTTAGGCTGTTAACTGAGGACCTGATGCTTCACAGAGCTTCTCTTACAGAGCTTTCCCTTCTAGGTGTCCCCATCAGATGCCTCGCTTGAGATCACATGACCCATCATCTTCTGCACAGCACCGAATCCCTTGGGATTATAGACATGTTTTCATTTCTACCAGCACAAGAGACTTATGTATCCTACGTAAGAAAAAAACCCAACGAAACAAACCCCAAACAAAAAAACTTCACTTGCTCAAAAGATCTGCTCAGGAAATGTGTCTGCATAGACAGAACAGAATAACACACAGCCTCAAACTCATTATTAAGTTCATGTGAAGACCCTTAGTAGAACTAAAAGCTTGGGGCTCCATTCGTTATGTCGCATGATGAAATACTAGTGTAGCAATACTTTCAGAAGAGTGTTCATGTGGGATTGGGAAGAAGGAATCTGTTCCTCTTACCAAAGGGTGGGGTGACAGGATGATTGCCTACAGGAACAACTTGGACAGTGTGTGTGAGTGTAATAGGAAGCTCTTGAATTAATAATATATAACATATGTAACATAAAATAAGATATTGATTCATATTCTTAGTGCTGCAGATAATTCATATTGGAACTATCTACCAGGGATTGCCCTGGATTTTCCCTCACTGAAGAAGTTAAAATCAAAGATATGTGTTTTTTTCTAAAACTCCTTCTCTACCTTAAACAAAACCCTACAACTTGTATTTTTGGGAGGCCTGAGTAGCAATTGTGGAAGTAGTCACTTCTGGGGTGTGCAGATCAACTATCAGGAAGGATCTTTTGAATTGTTTCATAACAATGTACCCAAGACCCATGAAAAGTGATTTTAAAACATCGGGACTCTGCGTAGATACAAAGGCTTCAACTTCTCAGGTAAAATTGTAGAAACAGGACTTTGGTTATCCCTGAAACTCTCACAAAGAGAAAGGATAAATAACTTTGCCTTATCCGGTGCCAAGTTTGTAACTAGCATAAACCTATTTTTTTTGTCTCTTTCTCTGACATATACAGTTGTGAAATCAGTTGAATCTGTCTGGGGAAAAAAAGAACAGCAAAGGGCAAGTGATTAAATTAAAATGCAAAGTGTAAAACAAAATTCAGCTGGCAGGTTTAGAAAAAAGGAATTACGATTAATGCTGAACCGTCTAAAATTACAGTCTTTCAAAGATGGAACTGAAATGGCAAGAGAAACCGTAATTTTTTTTTTTTATTTTTTAACTTAGGCAAATCACTGATTTTATATACTTGAAAATTTTTCAACAATTTTCAGTATGTTTAGAATTGTATTTTACGCTTCTACTAAACTTGGTCAAAGAATGACCTATATGAAAATATACATCTTCATGTGTGATTTATACACACGTTGTCAATTGTCCATGAAGGCTAGTTAGTATGTTAGTTTTGAGAGGACATTGAAAAGCTTTGCATGAAGCCTGAATGATTTTCACATGATGCTGATATTGCACATTGTTTAACAGATGAGTTATTCAGGTGTTTTCTAGATTATGTGCTATTCTAAAGGGTACATGGATGATCCTACACTGACATGTTACTAGTAATAGATCCTTTGCAGAACATGAATGTATATGTCTTGTATAGAAAAAGCTTTGCTCAGTGTGTTGTGATACTTTGGTACAGAATTCAAAAAAGTACTTGAGATATTTTTTCTTTTGCTCTCTGACTTTCCAAAGATGACCTTGGTATGTAAGGGGATGATAATATTTCTAGTAGGCAGAATATGCATGACTTTTAGAGAGAGAAAAAGTAACAGCAAACACTGTGCATGTGCAAACCAATGGAGTCAGTTTGCTGGATGTAACCGTCTCATTTTTTCATGCAACTTGGTCTTTGTAAATTACTTTTCTTCTGGTATTTTGTTTTGAGGGGCAAGAGCCATGCCCATTTTTTAAGAATCTTTATGAACTGTGGATATTTGAAGGACTAATATTGACATACAAACCATTTTATTCAAGCCTTTTCTCTGTCCGTACACACTTGTCAAAGAAATAAAAGTCTGTATTAGTAATTTACAAAGTAAGAGTAGTGTAGAAACTCACGTACCATGTACCGATGGGGTACAGCAAGATCTGACATGTTATATGGTGGCACAAACCTCTATACCTTCTTTTGACAGAAAGAAGCCAACTAAAAATGCAGAACCATCACCTTTTGCAGCATATTTGAAAAGGGCAGTGAGAAATGTAAACTGCAAAGAAATGGAGATTGTTGTACAAGATAAACAATATTTTTTTTCACCTGCTTCTTTCACTGGCTAGGTTTGAGACATGAGTTTCGGCTGTAAACCCTCCAATATCCTCTGGGTTCCTGTAGTCAGTTATTCAGACAAACTTACTTTTGCTTTGTATAGAAGTTAATTTCTTTTTATAGTTTTTTTTCCCAGTGGGCATAGTTTTACAGAAAAGCATTTAAAACCTTTATAGAAACTACCATCCCTGAAAATAAGATTGCCCTCACCTATGTAAGTGGCATCTCCAATCAAGTGTGGTGACATAGCTATAGTTTGAACTGTTTTGATAGGAGGTTATCTCTGATAAATAGTGAAGGCTGGAAGAAAATTTAGTTCCTACTGGAAATATTTATTTGTTGATGTGTTCTGATACATGATCTGATTTCCAAAAGCTTTTATTACAGCGTTTAATTTGCATTAATTACATACTCAAATTAAAAAATATATTTGGTCTTGTAGCAATTTGTGAAAGAAACGATGTGTTTTAATTGTTTGTTCTCAGTTTATTGCGTGCTGTAGGTGATATTTCTTTGAAGATGGATTGACCTGGCAAAGGGAGGGAAGGATTCTCTTTTTGGTCTTCCATGGACTGCTTTGGACCAAGTGGAAGTCACCTGAGGAAGGGGGAGAGCTGCTTCTTTCCTGCTCTTCCCCAAAACTTGCAGGACTGGGACAGCTGTCGTGGAGGAGCTAAGCAGAGTGAAAGGCTGCAGCAGACACATGGGGAGATAGGAAAGACAGACTTTTCTGGTGCTGGAAAGAGCGAGGTGAAATTTAACACAACTCAGAAAGCCCCAGGAAGAATCCTGGGTTGGGCATGTGCCTGGGAACAAGAACCTCCCTACAGAGGTGCATCGAGCAGATGGAAGACTTATTCATAAACCTTTCTTTTCTACTCTCTTTTCATTAGCACCTCTGGGTTTTCTCTGTTTTATAAACATGATGATTCTTATTTTTGTTCTGCTACAATCTGATTTTTTTAAATTCCAGGCTATTCTGTGTCTTGGGGGGAATTAACCTTAAAGAAAGCTACAGACAGGCAGATACACCTTGAAGGTCTGGCAGATGGGAGGGTCCTGTAACAGTCTTGTATTGACTGAATAAAGTGGTTGTATGGGGAGGGCAAGAAAATTAAAAAAAATCCTAAAGTAATTTATTTTTCTGGTTATAATTGTTAACTTAGTTAACGCCAGTTAGTCACTGTCCAGGGAGGACACTCAATGTGGACAGGCCCAGAGTGCAGAGCCAGCTCCAAGGACCAGAGAGGTTACCGTGTCTGGCCCAGCTTCATACAAAGTTACTCTTTTCAGAAACTGAATCCAGGTCAACCGGGTATCTACCAGTCCCTACATATATGTACCGTAATAGTAAACGAAGCAAACTACCATTTTAATAATTCACTAACTAGCCAAGCTATTTCATAGGAATATCCTTTATAAATTTCTATGATACCTTGAGGAAGTTCAACTTCCTATAGTCTCGTTGACGAGCAAGAGGGACAAGTCACCTTATCTCTCACAGATACCGCTGGGCAACATAAAAACTTATATTGGATACACGATACTTGGCTATTGATATTGCTCACAGCAGTCGCCGCTGGGGAAAGCAATTTCATTAATGACCTTCCTGTAAAAAAGATAATCCTCTTTGGTTTTGCTGAGAATAAATACTAATAAACTTCAGTTGAGGGGATCCTCCTGACCCAGTTCTTTGCCATTAATTTAATCTCTGCATGTGTGTGTGTGTTTTATAGTATTTATCACCTAAGAGCTATTGCTAGCTTTATCGCAAAAATCATTATGTTCCTATTTCTTGGTAATTTAGCTTTTCTATTGCATTAACACTTACATTTGGATTTTTAATTGTATAACCCACTGCATAAGTATCCTCAATAGTAAAACTACTCATGCTAATGAGTCACCACATTCTACTTCCCCAGAACTATTTTATTGTTTTATTTATAGAAGCTAACTTCTATATTCATCACAGTAAATATTCATTAAAATATCTTATTAAAATTTTAAATGAAATTATGTTTAACTGTAGTGTTTGGTATTGGAATTTTATGAAAAACGAGGGAATCGGAAAAAGTAGAGGTGAGTCTTTTGGACAGCGAGTTTATTCAGAAAAATGAGTACTCGTAAGCACTGGATGAATAATCATAGTTTGGCCAACATTGCAATCTCCTGCTTGTCCACAGCATGAAATATTCTGAGAAATAAATGTAGAATATTTTGGTGAGAAGGCCATAATGGGAGAGAAAGTAGCTCCAACAAACGATTTTATTCTTTTACCTGTCTACTTATGAAGTAATACACTAAATTAAATACTGAAAATATTCATTTATACGATGGTATAGTTACACTCAAGATATTTCACAACATAGTCTTCAAAGTATTGAAACAATGAATTGTGGAAAAGAAATAAAAAAGGAAAACTACACTTTCAGTTTGTGTTACCATTGCAAAGAGCGTGTGGTAGCTTGGGTTACTAGGTCATTTCATCTCAGCCTTCAACCTAACCTTCTAGACTACCATCAAGAACTCTTCCTTGATTTCAAAATTATGTTGTAAAACAAATTTTGTTGCAATCATTTTTGGTTTAATCGATTAAATGAGTCTACAATAGAATTTTTAACAACTTCATTTCTGTGGGTTTTTTCCATTGCAGAAGTGTTACTAGAGTCACAGAAGAATAGAAAAAAAAAATGCCGATGGTCATTAGTACTGAGTGAAAATGTTATTTTCATTATTTTAATTATTAAAGGTAAAAAGAAGGTTAGACATTTTTATACCACCTGAAACAAGTTACTTAAGTGTCTGAAGGAGAAATTAATATAAATACAAATTATTTTGGCTGTTGCACTAGAAAAAGTGAAGTTATATACTCAAAAGTCTGTTTTGATTTTATGGTTTTCAGTAACTTCATCTAGGCAAGTAAGCATATGCAAAAGATGTGCAGATACTAACAAGAGGTTTGATTCTGCAGAAAATTACATAAAACAACATAATTCTTTTTATTATTCCCATTTGCCTCTTCATAAGAAACAAAAAGTAGGAATATTCAAGTAGAAATAGTCAAATTTTCTATGAAATAGCAATAAGAATGACGAGAGATATAGAAATATGTTTCTTCCTCATATTTTTAGCTTTTAAATTATTTTAAAAGTTCCCATTTTTTATTCATTCTTTTTCTTTGTTTTTTATTATGTTTTACAGAGAATAGTCGTTTTGATGCCTGTTTTTTGCCCTGCACCCAGGGTACCCTGTTTTTTTACCCCAGGCTTGTAACTTATCGGGTAATCTTTACAATGGATTTGGTGTTAGAATGCACAACACAGAATGGATTGTTTGTAAGAGATATGTCCTTAAAAATTCTAGCTGAAAACCAAAAAATAAGGAAGAGGTAAATTTCTATATAGTTGTACCTCATTGGTAAGCTACTATTTCAGTTTAGTGAGACTGAAAATAAGTAAAATAAAATATTTTATTTCAGTCTAAAAGATAAGTATTCCATCCTGATTTTCCTGACAGAAAGTCATAACCTTTGTCAAAAAAGAACCAAAAAACACCCAGAACAGGAAGATCATTCCAACACATTTCTAATCAGATAATGTTTAAACATGTACTTGTTATTAAAGCACAGGATTAGCTGTGTTAATTCTGCATATGGTAAGCCTTTCTATAATCTGCTTGCGGTATAAGGCTATAATGAAGATTTTGAAACTTTGCCCTGTAGGTTTTGTCAGGTCCATGTATCTCACCATAACGCAACAACTGCAGTCTAATGAGAGTGGAGAATTTTAATTCCCTTGTGCACCACAGCCTAGGGAACAGGTCTTACTCCGTGCTAATGGCTGTTCACTGTATGCTGCAGAAATGCATTGTAAGGAAGAGATGCAGAGCCCGTCTGAATACACCTGTCAGTAGTGGTACACCTCATGGTAGTCTTAGTTTGATGCTAAAGCTACCATGACACAAATGATCCCAACAGTATTCCTGCAAGTAGCCCATCAAGTTGGCAAAGAAAAATTATCTTCCCCAGTTCATTCTGTGGATCACAAATTCTCAGGTTTGTCTCATGGATTTTCTGGCTGGAAAGCAATGCAAGTGATTCCCTGAGGAACCCGATGCCATTGCTAATGCAGGACCTTGAGGTTTAAAATTGTTCAAAATCCAAATTTGTTTACAGTTACAGGGGAAAAAGCCATTTGGCACAACAAGCCTGCACTTTAAGGTTTATTAATGTCAGCCTCCTCCCTACTTCTTCCCTGCATCTTTCAATTAATTCCCCGTACAAATAACCAGTTGTCTTGACTCATTTATTATATTTGCTTTAATGGCTTTATGGAATCACTTTGCATGTATTAACTGAAGAGAGTAAGTGAGAACACTTTAAGAATGGCATGCTGTTTTGGCCACAGAAAGCTGTTATTTTAATGGAAGTCTTGTGGTTATAGCCACATGAATCACTGTCACAGTGTAGGGGTTAAAATGATACCTCTTAAACAAACAGATGTATCTTTATCTCCTGGCTGTAGGATAGATTCACTTTTTTTTATTATTTTTTTAATACAAAGATTGCACTTCATCCCAGTTGAAATAATCTCCGTCTACAACATGAGAACCCTTAGTTACAAGCTTATTAATTGACTATATCTCACTAATTGGAGTATGATTGCTGTTGTATGGCTTCAAATTAATTTTAAACTATTTGAATTTAAAAAAATACACAGATTGCATCTCTTGCAATTTCGAATACAAATATAATAGCAAGAGATATGAATGACAATTACCAGTTTAATTAGCCTTTCAGCACAGAAATGAATGTAGATATAACACATTACGCATCAAAATGTTCATGTTTGGTGTTTTGGTAAGGGTATGAATCACTCAGGATAATTGGTACTATATGAAGAAGATGGCTACGGCAAATTTGGCTTGTCTCCATATCAGCCTGCTGTCAGTTGTTCACTTGTTTGCTTCATTGCACTGAGCTAAATGCCCATGTGTGCAGAATCTTAATACATACTTATTAATTATTTTTGGATTCGGCCTTAGGAGCAAACTACAGCTTTCTTATTAAAATGCTTTCTCTAAAGAAAATATTCGCAATAATCTGACTGTAGTAGGGTTGCTCACAAAAGAAATAAAAAAAGAACAATTTATTTGAGTATTGAAATACATTCTTATTTAAATTTTAGAAGTGTATTTTCTCTTTCTCTTTTCTTTCACAAGCAAACATATGCTCATCGGGATGAGCTGTGATATTATAGGATCTCAGATGCTGAACTTTGCTGGTATAAGTATCTTTAGATATATATGAAGAAATTATATAAAGAAATGAATTGCTAATTCGGTAGATGGCAGACCTTCCTCTAAAGAATCATCCTGGAGGTTGGAGGAAGGACTTGCTGTTACATCTCAGAGCTTACAAACTCCGTGTTGCTTAAATCTGGCACTGTGTATCATCTTTAGAGACACAGAGAGTTTTATGGAAGAAAACATTTTCTGATAGTTAGGCTGACGATTCCCATTCCGGGTATTGGGCTGGGACTTGCGTGTGAACGTTTAACAGACAGCTTCTCAAGAAGATGTGCTAGTGAGGAGGGGGCGGTAGTTAATGGTGCAAAAACACCCCATACATCATGATTGTCATTTTGGTGCATAATTTTTGCTACCACATTTTTAAAAATACGTGTGTCTTGAGATATGTGAAATGCTGATGCCAGTGTCAGGAGGGAGAGAGGTACCCTAACGGTTAAGGTACCGGTGCAGTGCCTGTGCTTGGCAGGCGTGCACGCAGCCTCATTCATGCGAGCCATCAGGGAAAAGGGCTGAGGGACAAATGGTCTGGAGGGCAGCCGCAACACGCTGCAGCCAAGCTGGAGGCATGACAGAGCCAGGGTTGTCTTGGGATGTCTTTGGTTTCTAACAAGATCCCAAACCGCTGGTGATCCTTTATCAGAGAGAGTCATCCCTACGTCTCATCTCTCTAATAAGTAACTTTTCTTTCCACCTTTCTTCCCTGTTGTGTCTACTAGAGTGGTAAAGTTTGAGACACCAGACTGGGGACTGTAATGAGGCTTTGTTTCTGCTACAGCTTTGTTAGCACTACTGTAATACAAATATACCAGGATTTCTAATGTTGCAACTTGTTTTTAGGTATGCTGCCATTCAGTTCTTGCAAATTTAAAAATATGTAAGGGCCATTAAAAACCCTGAAAAATATGTATCCAATTGTAGCATATCTATAGCCAGTTTTAGGAAGGTTTTAATTTACAATTTCTGTAAGATATTTATTAGGCTCTTAGTTATGTTTTAGTTTTTGCTATGCCAAGGCTATCAGTTTAGTTCTTTTCACATCAAACCTGTGTAAATACACAAGTTACTACTGGTAACCCAGTGAAACACCTTAGTAAGTATCTTCAGAAAAGAAAGTGGGTCAGTGTTCAGACAGTCATTAATCTAATGAAGTGTATGATAATTGCAAACAGTCAAAGTGTGAATCTATAGCTATTCCCTTTAATACTAAAAATCCCAAGATACTGAACCATCAGATTTATAATTCTGTAACTGAATGCTTATGTAAGTTCAATAGCCTATTTTGTAAATCTTCCGGTCTCAGAAGGATACAGATTGATGATATTTGGTACTAAGTTCTCAGATCAGCACTTACAAGGCATTTCTTAAATCTTTCTTGCCACTTTCTGTCTAGTCAATTGGAAAAAATCTGTCCTGAGAGTAATTGAAAATTGCCCCAGATTGTCATTGAGTGATTTGCAGAAATATCCTTTGATTATAGTCCCAGTCAGTTTTATATTTTCCTGGCCATCATACTGCACTGAGAAAAAATAAATAATTTGTCAGCTGCGGACAACCAGATAATTGGTGTAGTTTATTCAAAAAAATTATGTCTATTTCTGTAGGCGATCTTCTGCAAGGTTAAAAAAAATCAATACCATAAATCATGTTTCAATGGAAATATGATGGCCTTACAAGGTCTGCTAAACTATATCCAAATGTTTATTTTCCTTCAGCAGTGTAACTTTTCTGCAGGAGGTAAAAAGAGCAGCCAAGCGGCACACTTTATACTACTCTTTTTCCTATGCTCTCCCCCTCCCATCTTCTAAAAAAAATATTTTTATATATATATATATAAGATGAACACTATTTTAAGAGAACTAACCTTGAAAATGTTGGATACATAGTCTCATATGTCCTCCTGTTTGTATACGTAGTTCATATGTCCTGTTCATCCTCAAGAACCCAACAAGACTTTTGTTCTGGATTTCTTGGGTAGTAACAAGGCACATCATCACTGAGATAGGCTTGTTTTGGGATGCTGTAGTAGATATTGCACAATTTGATTTACATAGTTCTCTCTACCACTGAAAAACTTCAACTCTGAGAATAACCTAATTGGTCTGAGGTTCTTAAAGGCAAATACATGCTAAAGGAACTTGTTGATTTGGAGACCTATTAAAATCAGTGTCTCCTGATTCCTCTGAATCCAAGTCTCCTGGTTGTCAATACATTTGAAGTGCCCAGCATCAAGAAAAGAGGTTTTAATCCTAATCTGAATATTAGATTTGCCCAATGGCTGACATTTGTGAAATAATTTTCTACATGTTCTGTAACCATGCAGCATGAGGAGGTATACTGACAAATATTATTTAAAAAAAAAAAAAAAAAAGATAATGAAACCTGACAGAGAAAAATAAAATTCTAATATCAGGTTCTCAGACAGACAAAACCATTATTGAGAACAGAAGCCTAAAATTGCCCAGTATTCAGATCTGTGTTGCATGTGCACCAGGAAAATGTCTTCACAAAAAAATATTTCACAGCTACAGCTCAAAACATCTTTCAGATGAAGAAACAGCAAACCAATGAAGCAGGGGTCTTGCAGGTCCAGTATCAGGCAAGCCAGCTGCTTCAAAGTGACAAATGAGGTTAGATATTAATGACGTTGTTTAAAATGAAATGGGGAAACATTAATATTTCTCTTGGGATAACTTTTAGTATTCCAGCAAGAAACTTTAAGGCAAGACTTGGGATAATGCTGGTAGAAAGATGGATAGCTTACTCTTAAAAGAAATAAGTCCTATGCCACTTCAGTCCCTTCTTTTAGCATCCAGCATTCACCAGATGCTAGTACTGAAAATCTGCCCTAGCATTTGGTAGGCTGGCATCGGATTTGTTTTGCAATTGTCACAGGAACATATGCAGAAAGCCTGTTCTTGTCTGCACAAATTACTGTATCTTCTATTTATAATATATTCTGAACGGTGGTTTGTCCTGCCGCATATAAGTAGACAAATCACCAGATAAAGATGTGCACCTTCAGAAAAATTCTGGTCTAAATATAAATTTATTATAAAAGGAGAGCTACTTATAAGCAAGGTTAATTCTGTTAGTATAAATATGATAATGTGAACTGGTCGTCTTGCTTTATTTAGTATCATAATGTACTGATGGAACTGGATGACAATAAGGGGAATGTCCTGAACCTTTTCCCTTTTCAGTTTGGTGGTAAAAATCTCTTGAAATAAATTTAAATAGCAACCGCAAAACAAATGTACTTTTGTTATTTGATACAGCACATGGAGTCTGGCAAGTAATAATAAACAAATTAAACTCTGAGGCAATAATTATAAATAAACCCATCATTTTGATATTATAAAAGAAAGGAAATGCCTGTGTTTTTTAAGGACAAGTTGCTTATATCTGAAGAAATGACAAGTGATTGAATAAATTATCTTAAATGAGCTAAATGTTTTTTTTAATTTGGGTTACAATCTTTAAGAAACTACAAACTGGAGAATACTTTTAAGAATAGGAGAAACACCAAATCGTGAACTTCCAACCTAGAAGAATGATCTGGTCGTTGATTCTGAACAAGTAATTGCAGGTGTTGCCGCCCACTTCTCAAACTTTGAATACCCACTCCATAAATGTGCGACTGTTTATTACTTACCGTCACTTTCCTCAAAGATAGACACGATAAGTACAAAACTGGAAGAAGTGCTCAAAACTGGCATTGGATAGGAGAACTGCTATCTGCAGAACTTCTTGTTATAACTCTGACAAGTACATATGATAACCCTGACAAGGATATTGTGAAATTATTGACTTACTAATATCTTCAGTCTGTTTCTCCTTTCTTCCTCCCAATAGTCTAACTGTCTGTCCTGGTTTCGGCTAGGACAGAGTTAATTTTCTTCCTAGTAGCTGGTATAGTGCTGTGTTTTGGATTTAGTAGGAAAATAATGTTGATAACACACTGATGTTTTTAGTTGTTGCTAAGTAGTGTTTATACTAAGTCAAGGATTTCTCAGCTTCTCATGCCCAGCCAGCAAGAAGGCTGGAGGGGCACAAGAAGCCGGGAGGGGACACAGCCAGTACAGCTGACCCAAGCTGGCCAAAGAGCTATTCCATACCATATGACATAATGCCCAGTATATAAACTGGGGGAGCTGGCTGGGAGGGGTGGATCGCGGCTCGGGAACTAACTGGGCATCGGTCAGCAGGTGGTGAGCAGTTGTGTTGTGCATCACTTGCTTTGTATAGTCTAATTCATTTAGTATTACTATTGTCATACTACTATTATCATTATCATTATTTTTCCTTCCTTTCTGTGCTATTAAACTGTCTTTATCTCAACCCATGAGGTTTTTTTTTTCCTGATTCTCTCCCCCATTCCCACTGGGTGGGGGGAGTGAGCGAGCGGCTGCGTGGTGCTTAGTTGCTGGCTGGGGTTAAACCATGACACTGTCCCAGGTCATCTAAAACCTGTGAGTGCCTTCAAGAGAAATGCCTTGCTCTTCTGTCCTCAGATGATAAGCATTGGGGAGCTAGACAGGTGCAGTTCGATTCCTAACTTTCCCCTCATATAATGTATATGTTATGACTTTCAATGTCCACCACAGGCCTGACCAAACATTGCACATCATTTTCCATGAAGGGAAGAAGGGGATAGTCATAAGGTCTTCTATTAAATTGAATAAACCCTTTTAATGAGCTGTCTTCTGTGGCATGTGATGATGCAGTTAGCAAAGTTCCTGTGCAATAGCTGTCCTCTAAAGACACATCTTGTTTCACCTGTGTGAAATTTAATTAGTAGGTGTCATCAGTAATTGCGGAGTGAAGTGGCTCTCGATTATATTTAGCTTATGTACTCCAAAAGCAGGAAATGCATTCTGTCTGCAACCTAGACCTTTACAAAGACATCCTCCAGTGCCTATTTCCCGACAACGACAAAACATTATAAGTTGTTTATGAGATTTTTCCTGCTTTTTTTTTTTTTTTCCATCTGAGAACAGCAAGAAGATGCCTGTAGAGAGAAACAAAAGCTCGATATGAGAAAAATTATGAGGATTCCCATGAGAATGGTGGATAGCATAGAGAATGAATGTTAGTTTAGGCTTTGGGGTAGGGAAGTCAGACTTCCCTGTAGATATGAGACAGGTTTTTAGCCAGTTAAGGCTGTTTTGGAAAAAACTGTCATGGAAACTAGAACATTGGAAGAAGCAGGAGAAAAAGAATTAGGCCTTGGTCACTAGAGATGGTGTTTCGCTGGCAGTGTCTTTGGGCTGAATAAGTTGCCTCTGAGGAGATGCAGGAATCCACATTTCTGGGAAATCGGCAGCAACAGAACTTGCAGAGTAGATGATGCTACAGCTTCTGAGAAGAAAGCCTGGACTAACGTGGAAAAAAAAACCCTCAAACTTGTGGAAGTTTTGCTTAAGCTTTGATGAAAGTCTGATGTTTAGGGAAGCACAAAGTTGTCTGTTATTGAGGAGACAAGTTCAGGTAGGTCTATGGGTTCACATATCACAAATCACCTTAAAAACCTTATAAATACATGCATTTACTTCTTGCTGTATCAATGAAGAAATAGCCGAAGACATTCACCTGTCATCTTCTGGCTTTGAAGTACAGTGTCATTCTAAATAGGGCATGTTTCCATTCATTAGTTAGTTAAAATAAAAATTGAATAGGAGATTGAAAAATTAATAAAAACAGGAAAAAAAATTGTAATAATGGTTGCACAGGAAAAAGTTCAGAAGCATGTATTTCTCCTTCTCTAATTGTATTAGTTTTATCTGACCTATTTCTCAGCACATACCCTACTCTTGAACATTTTTGCTGGAGGAGATTGCTAAACTGCAAGAGGTATTTCTTAAATAAAACCCTGTTAAATACACATTAATATGAGCCAACAACCGGGAGCTGAAAGAGTGGGTTCATTTCTCTTTTTGTTATGATGTGTCAGACATACCTCAATAATTTTGAATCATATTCTAAGCTGACAGGATAAGTAAACAATATGAGAATTAGACCTATAAAGTCTAAACAAAAGCTCAACATTTCCAGCAGCTGGAGTACAACGGCCTCCGCTGCTTTTTCCTTTTCTATCACAGTTACTGTTATAATTTGCTGGCAAGGACCGAGGTAAGTACATTGCAGCCAACATCCTCCCTGTGGGCATTCAGCAGTTTACCTGAATGATGCACATCGCTTCTGCCAGCTTAAGGCCTTGAGCCTCAAAATCTTTTTCCTCCATGTTTGGTCGCTTGCACAAAAGCGTAATACGCTCGCAGCTGCGCCAGAAGGCTGGCTCCCCCGCAGCTGGGGCCAAGAAATCACAGCTGTGTGAAGCGGCACGTATCGTAAACAATTAGGCAAGGGGATCGTGTTTTTTAAAGCCTTCATCCCCTCAGATGCACAGCCATCAGAAAATAATGAAATGCCTTCCTACCAAAGAAAAAAGGTATCTTGGAACCTGATTAAGCAGATGAGTCGGTTTAGTAACAGGTCGCGGCGACATGCACCTCCCTGGCACCAGTACCTGTCATAAAGCTGTAAGAATTTAAAATATCTCTGATAGCCTATTAGATACGAGCCAGGATGTGTGCTCCAGCTGCCACTGAGAAGAAATCCACTCCTGAAACCCTCACTGGGACAGAGAAGAAACAAGGGAGAGGCTAAGCTGTTCCCATGACCTTTCCAACCCAAAGGTTGAGCCAAATGGAGATAGTGTGGGGGAGTAAATATCTTCATAGCTCCCAATCTGTACATGAACAGAAGATATTTATTTTTAAAAATGATTATCAACAACTTTCGACTCGTGTTTCTGCTTTTGAAACACTCTTCACCTAGGCTTCCAGTTCGGCAGCTTCATCAACAATTGCTTTAAGTTAATAGTGAGAAAGATGCACATTATTGAATGGATATTCACTGCAAATATTCCGTCCTAGAATCTCATCAAATCATCAGATGCAGACCTAGAAAGTCTGGTGCTAGAGTTCAGGTCCTCAGGGGCAGGTCTGGAGGAAGGGGTCCTCCTGGTCACTTTGGTGAGGTACTCTGGCTGTGAAGGCAAAACTAAGCCATGGATAGGGAGCACCGCAGACAAATAGTCAGAGCAGTGGCAGAAAGCTAAAATATACTTGAAAATGTCAGCTGCCGTGTAAGTACTGATGGCTATTTTCTAGACATATGTATTGTGTTCAGCTGGAGGATTTGATTTGTATAACTGCACTTCAACAAATAAATAAATGAAAGGAACCATCAGTTCAGAAAAGTAAAGTTTTCATATTAATAGTCATCCTTAAAAGAATAATAATAGTAAGGTGTGAAACATGCTTGTGATGGCTAATATTGTATTTTAGCACAACCAACCATTAAAAATGGCAACTGCTAATAAAGGGGAAAAAAAAAGTAAAACTGTGGAGAAGTAGGAAGCTGAAAGCAATACATAGGTGGTTAGTGGGAGAGCTGTTATACACATACACTTTTCTTTAAATATATAGTTATGAACAACATTGGGTTGTATCTTGGATTGTGTTCTACTTGACACCAATCCTATGTAGAATTAAGTGCATGCTTCACATAAAGTGTGGGGGTAGTCCTGCTGCAGAAGAAGGACTTTATCCAACTGAAAGCAACATATACCTGAAAACATTTTTCCTAACTACAGAAATGTCCAAGTGTTTTCAGGCATGAAGGTTTCTTTAAATTAAATTAAGTGTTGCCATTTCCACTTAGTGGTATACAACTGTCATTATAAATTATTAGGAGAAGGATGCAAATGATTATGAATTTTGAAAACTCAAATGTACAAGGTGAAATTCTAGACCCAGGGAAGTGAATGCAACGTTCTTCACCCAGTGGAACCAGATCGCTAACCCCTTCTGTTCTCTTTATCAAGAAATACAATCCAGAATCTGATAGCAATAGCTTTGGATAGCAGAGCTTGATTATGATATTGCGTGTAAACCTATTTATTTATTTATTTAATCACCGTGTATGTTTATCAAAAACAATTTTAAATATTTTGATATGCAACCTTCCTTATAATATAGAGTAGGCTTAAGAACAGAAATCTAAAATTGATCTTTTTGCAGCTATGTTATATCTTTTACTTGTGAATTTTTTACATTATATGCGGTATAGCACCTGATGGTCTTACTGACAATGCATGCTGTCCTGCCTCTGGCACTGCAAAATCAGAGAAGAACAAATTTATTCCTGTTTATTTTAGTAACAACAAAATTTTCCACTATGAGCTCTACATTTTTTACTCTTGAAGGTGATGTATGAAGCAGGAAAAACAGTTCGACTTTCAGATACTCAACAGAGGTTATGCTGGCAGTAAACAAAATCCTCTTTCAAACCTCTGCAGGAAGGAAGCTGGATGCAGAATTCACTAAGGAAAGAGGAATCTGGAATATAGGTTGTTATCAAGAAAACTATAGTTCCCAAATATCTTAAGGAATGTGAATGAAAGATGATATGGAAATATTTGGAATTGCAAATCATTTTTTCTATGTGTTTTCCTACTCTACTGTTTACAGTATACATGTAACAGTTCTGTAAACGTTTACTCACCTGTTAAAAATGCAGTAATTAAAATGATTCCAGTTTCAAAGAAGCATATGGCAGTTGTGTAGTTTTGTTTCTGCAGACTAAATATATATTATAATTGTATATATTATTTGCCTGTATTGGTTTTTAAAACATGTAAGCTTTATCTAGTATACTATTCAACAGGTTCTTATTTCTGAATTAAGAGGAAAAAATAAAACATTTAAAAAAAAAATACAGTGAGTGGCTGCTAAAAATACCCATAAGAATGCTCCATACATAAAAAATAAAACTGAGAGAAAGGCATAATAACAATAGTTGTAATAGGCAATAGGCATAGTAGTATGTCCCTTGGTGTGCAAATTGATTGAATAATTAGCAGATAAATGTTCAATGTAGTATACAATGAAAATTGTATTTGTATTTGTAAAAAGATTTGCTGTTAGAAAGATTTCTAAGAGGAAGAAATAATTTCCCTAAAACTGCCATGATGTAGTACAAGGTCACCCATGTGAGTATTTCTGGTGTAAGTGATACATCTTCAAAAAGATATGCCAGATGGGGCAGCATAACTGTTATGAAATTGTGAATCTTTCACCATTACTATAGTTTCAGAATATCTGAAAGCTTTTTTGCCTGTTTGTCACGCAGGCTACAGTTTTTGAGCATTCCTACTGATAATGAATGAGACCTCTTGTTTTAACTGTGTGCCATCATGCATGTAGAGGTTTCCCATACAAAGCATGTGGGTTAAAGGATACAGTACTGTCAACTTCGAAATTGGATAATAGAAACGGTTCCCCCCTTTTCCCTGACTCTTACCTTCAACCTGAGTTTCCCAGACCCCCTATAAGACGTTACACATATAAATATGTATATGTGGACCAGAAACACTGGACTATTTTTGATCTTCTGTTCTGTACCTGACTCCATGAGAAATGATTGAGATTTGCTGTTTTAATATTTCTACATGAGTTGACAAGCGAATTTGCCTTTTCAAAAACGAAATGTGGCAGCAGGATCTCTACCTTATCCAGGATATATGAATAGGCAGGAACCTGATTTCCTTCTAATACCTCTTTTGGATGTAGATGATGAAAGAACCCAAAATCCAAATCAAGCATTCAGAGAAAAGACAAAATCAACACAGGAGTTTCTAAAGCAGAAAAGAGTTTGATGTGAAGGATGTGTGTGATCAGTTTTTAAAAGCTTGACAGTAACACAAGTTTATGACTTGATTTTTCACTCTTTTTCATTGAGACTGGTCATGCTGTCTGTGAATGGGAACTCAGACCCTATGACACCAGAATGGAGCAGGTAGAAAATTTACTGGAGACCTGTGCTCTGTGTAAGAGATGTCTCTTGCACGGCAGCAGGAGATGATTCGCGGAGCTGTGTTCCTGAGGGAGTTTCTTTCAATGTCGCAAAAATATTGGTCTAGGTATAAGAAGTACTGTGGAAGATGATGTGAAATGAAAGAAAGTAAAAGACAAAACTGTTTGAAGTCCAAAAAACCCCAAACATTGGATAATGAGAACGGAAATTACACAGTGGTCTTGAGGCCTCAGCATCCTCTGACTAGCCAAGTGCCTAGGCTAAGTAGCAAATCAATTTTCCCTCCCACAAAGTTATTTTGAGGTTTCATAAGTGTGGTTTAAGTTCCTGAGCAGAAAAAAATTGCTTTCAAAACCTTTTGAAGAAAAATAAGTGGAAGAACCCCTAATTCATAATGAATCATCCAGTAGCTCAGCAATTAGGTCATCTAACCGGGATAGGTGAGGCCGGTTCAGACCAAAGATACGAACTACAGATCCCCATATATGTAACAGGTACAGACTCTCATTCAATGTCTCCGTTGGACCCAGGAAATATTTTATAATGCTAGCTTTATTGCACTTTTTAAAAAAATTTATTTAAGTGCATTTTTAAGGACTCTTTGTTTAAAGTCTCAATCAGCTCTAATTTTGACCTGAAGCAACTCCCTTATCTTCAACAGCATGAGTGCATGAAAAGAATTAGTTTCTTTTTACCATTCTTCAGGCTAAGCTTGTCTTCAAAGTGTCCCGATATCCAGGCAGAAGAAATGTTTCATCTAATAAGCTCTTCTTTGACATCTCTGATCCTTTTTCTTCCTTTCCCCAAATTAGGATTCCTCTGCCAGCACAGGCTGCTGTGATTCTTGCTGGCCTTTTACATTACATCCACTCTACCTGGCTGAGCAGAGCAAAGAGCGAGTTGCTCTTGAACTCACTACATCATTCTAAGATGCCGGCCTTATCAGCTTAACGCTGCAATAATTGTTCTTTTTTCCTGTTTGTACCATGCCGTTTCTCTGACTGCAGGACAATCCCCTTATTTCTCATTCCATTTCGCTGAAAATGTTACTGTTACAATATGAGTTATCTCTACTTTATAGCGTCTATCATTCAGAATGAAGTTCAGTATCTGAACTTTGCAGCCTCCAGCACGTTATCAGCTGCCATCCAGGTAGGTCAATCATTTATAATACGTTTAACTCCAATCCTTTATTTTCCTTCATAAGTTGCAAGGTCACCTTAAACCCTGGAAGAGGCCTAAAGAGCAGTGGAAAGATGAATGAGCAAGGAAGCGGTGCATTCACTGTTGCTTATAGGCTGGTTGTTTCCAAGCAGAATGCTATCTAAAGTACTAATAATGTCTAATAAAAAGGCAAAGCAATTCAGCAAGATCCTGCACTGGTCAGTCAGATCCTTGTGTGCCAGGAGTTTCATCTCTGGTCCAAGAAAATGCCGTTGCAGCTGAGTACCATTTTGCCCTGATCCTACCCAGACCCACAGTTCAGAAAGCAGCTCTCCACAGCTTTTCTCGCTCCTCCCTAGGCTTTCAGGGTAAAGCCAACAGGTTATTATTTCTGATCTAATGACAAAGCCAAATGTTAACCTGTTATCACTGTACTGAGGAAGTCGTCAGAGGTACACTGCTTTTTGCCTGGGTTTCAGGGACCTAGTTTTAAGCAAAGATGTATTGACCAGTGAGGTATGTATATTTGTGACATTTTCAGCTCCTTTCTGTACTGGAGATTGCAGGGTTTTTTTGAACACTTGTACCTGTTCTGGAAAGATGAGAGTTGTGAACTGGCAAATTTTCCATGAAACTATTTTCTCAAAACTATCGAGAGTAGGTTAATCTACAAAGGACAGAAGATCTTAACAAAGCATGGTATCTCAGCAGCACAATAGGGGATGAAATTCATTGTGACAGCTGCAAGGTAAGGCACACTGGAAGGAACAATTGATACATTGATGGGATCTAAATTAACTGTAAGTACTCAGGGAAAAAAGTCCCGGCTGTCATTGTGAACCGCTAGGTAAAAATCTCTGCCCGGCGTTCAGTAATGATTAAAAACCAAACAAGATGTTACAATGTGCTAAGGAGAGAATAGAGAATACTTTTGAAAACGCCGTAAGGCCATTCTGTAAATCAGTGTGTGAGCTCACCTTGAACCACGCACTCAGTTTTATCACCCCATCTTGAAAAGGATGTATCAGAAATAAAGAATAGGACCTCTGAAAATCTATCTTTTCAGGGAGATTGTTGGGTCAAATTCATTCTTTGATTTATACCCTATGCTGTCCCTTTGAAATCAAACGGTTCTCCAGGTTATAAATCACTACACAATATGACCTATTTAATTTAGTGAAGGGATGCATGAAAATGCTTATGATGAAGATGCACAAACTAGTGAATGGCATACTGCGGAGAAGCTTTTCTTTTCCTTGCTGAGCAACCTTCGCTCCGAAATGATCAGCAATGCATAAAAGCAAACGCAAGTGTATCTTTTTTGCATATAAGTAAGTATCTGATACTTGCCCCATATGAAATATATAATCTTTTCCCAGCTTTTCCGGCTTAAAAAATAATTCAGGGGTGCAGAAGTAGAGGAGGAAGAGGATTTGAACTTCCTAAGCAGAGGTAAGGATTGAGAAATAGCATGACAAATTGATTCTGGTAAAATATGCCTCAAAATGAAGGGAACTCAGAACGAGGCACAGGGAACTGCAGGACAAGGATATCGACATCATTGATACAGAAGGCAAAGGTAAGGTCAGGGAGAAAGGCAAAAAAAAATCAAAACAAGCCAGGAGTTGATAAACAGGGTAACCTGGACTGGAGCACAATTTTGAGAAACTTGATAGAGTCTTAGGCAACATCATGTGCTAAAACAGGGAAAAGCCACAAATTGCACCCATGCGCTTGTTGTGGCACCAAAAGACCACCTGGTCACTGAACAGATCAGTCAGTGTCTTTGACTGGATTTTTAACAGTGTCTGCAGCCTGCATTTACACGAATTTGTAGCTAGCGCAAGGTAGAATATTTAGGCACTAATTAGAAGTCTTTGTGTGCTCCTCTGTTTGAAATGTCTGAACTGAGTCAGAAGCTCTTGCTTCAGCAAGGCAGAATGAGCTGGTTATTAGTAATGAAAGCTGATCACAGAGGGAGATACTCAGACTGCGAATCTAATTCATAACAGGCAGGAGAGCATGATTTCAGCAGGGCAGAAAAGGAACGTTTCATTCTCCTGTTATACGCCGTGGCAGAGGAGAAAGCCCACATGGAGCATGTCACAGAGACTCTGAATCTCTGTGCCGGGTTATGTGATTTACCAGAAAGAAGAGGTATGGGGGCGGGGGGGGGAGAAAAAAAACCCTGAAGACTCATCTCTCCTGGTTTGGTTAATAGATGCTATGACCCATTTATAATGACGGTTCACGTTCCTGTCTCCACTGAACCAAGGCAGAAAGGGGCAAGCCATGATACAAGCTTTGTCTTCCCACATCACCCCTTTTCTTTCCTGAGATATCAGAACCTGAGAGATCCCATCTCGGAGGGGCTGTTGTTCTGATTGCCTTTGCATGGGCGCATACAAGATAAGGAAGTGTTTCCCATCTGTGTTAAAGGATAAACCACATTAATTTTCGCATTTAGTTTAGGTAGCTTTAAGTACAACTTAATAAGGCTGTACATTTTATTTTTCTCTTTGGTTTACTGTTTGGCTAAAATGTTGGATTTAAAGAGCAAATAATTCTGGTTTGGGGTTGGAATAAAGACCGTGTATTTCCTCCTGCTTTCCCACTAGGTCTTGGCTCAACTATTTATTACAGTGACAGGTATATTCATCAACTGTGCATGTGAACAAATTTCATCCTGTGGGCTGTGCATGACAGTTGGTTATGGTCACTAGAGTCACACGGCCATGTGGCTCACTACTTGGATGACATACCCTCTGTAACTGCAAAGAGTGCCTGAACAATTCCCAGCAACTTCGGTTTGCTCAGGGGTCTTCAGGGAGCAAAAGGCAGTGGAAGAGAAGCAGGCTTCCAGAATTTAATTAGGGATGTAGGAAATAGTTTCCTTTTCTATTGCAGGACCATGATATTATGTCTGTGTAAATGGCCTTGGTTGTCAAGTGAGGATTTGCATAGACTTTATAAACATTAATGATGCATTCCCTTGAGAACTGCATCAGTCCAACAGTGTGTGCTGCAAAGGTGAAATAGCCCTTGTGGCGTTCTTAAATAGTGTCCCTTACCAAAAACAATTACACAAGTGCATCTACTGTGCATGCAGAAAACTATAGTTAGATATTGCTTGATAACTCTTGGCAAATGGACAATTACAAACATTTCTCATGGTAATTGGTATCTTCCTCAGTAAGGTCACAGAAGGTTTTGCAAGCTGTCTATTAACTGTGCATCTCAGCTTTTCTTACATAGTGTGAAGCACATTTTACATACACTTTTTCATTGTTCATGAAATATTTTAACTTTTCAGCAGTAGTTTTGGGAAGTCAACCAGAGAAGTTTTGCATGACGATAATAATTGCTCCAGTTCCTAAAACCAGGAGCAAGCCTGACAAAATATTAATAACATCGACACCTTTAAAGCACTTGTTTTGTCTCTTCCCTTCTCCTTTCTTCGGAACATTTATAAAGAAAGTGTGACACCTTTGCATAAAGAAAGGATTTTCTTAAGCAGTGTTCTACTGTCTTCCACACAAATATAATTAGGATAAGAACAAAAAATATTCATCAATGTTATTACAGTGAACATAGCACTCAGGCTGTGACAACTGAGCTCTTGTAGTGAAGTGTCTAGACAACAAGCTGTAGCAGGTGCAGACAATAAACCCGGCTGGGTACACCTCACACTATTTAAAATTCTTTATAGAACTGCTTTGTGAGTAAGATTTCAGGAAAAGCAAGCAAAAGGTGAAAAATCTCCGTTATAAAAGTTTCAACACGATTTCTAGAGAGGGCAAGCATAAAAGTTTACAGTTCCCATTATGGCTTTCTCTGAACCAGACAAACCCTTGAGATTACGGTAAGGCAGGCATGCCAGGGTTATAAATATATTTATAGGAAGCACTGGTGCAGTGAGTAAATGGGCTGTTGCTTCCAGCAAGCTCCCAGGAGTAATCACACACGGGCTCCACAGCTTCTCCAAGGGCAGGCATCCTGACTGGCGTGTCCCACCAAAAGCAGGTAGCAATGAACTTTCAGCAGTCTCCGAGAGTGCCCTGAAGCAGGTATGTCATGCAGGCTCTTTCTTTCTGCAGCAAATAACTACTTTACCCAGCCAGATACACTCTCTGTGCGAATATATAACCTGCACATGTACCTATTGAGGTCCTCAGGTACATCCAAGAAGCCAGGAGCAAGTTGGAAGAGGTGAAGAACTTTTATCTGTTTCTGTGACTGTTATATGGGTACCACACGGACAACTTAGTTAAGTAGATTAATAATGACTGAGTACTCTTTTTTTCCTGATATCCTTAAAGTAGTGTCTTCCCTGCATATCAGTTTCCACGTGGGTAGATATTTGGTTCAGACTAATCATTCTAGTTTAAAAGTGGACTGTTTGCATGGTAAGGCTCCAGCTCCTTGCATTTAGGCTCCTTCTGAATTGTGTTCCAGTTGTCACGTGGATCTGAAACAGCAAGAAGAGGCCAGGTACTGTCCACGTTCCACTGTGAACCTGCAGCTGTGTGCTACAGCATCTCAGCTTTGATTAGAAAGAAAGAAAAACTCACACTGTTACAGCCCCAAAGTAAATCTATTTATACCATGAGTCTGGACAGAAACTGTCCAACAGCATTGGTTACTCTAATGGTTAAAGGAGCATTCTGCAGCTTGTTCAGTTCTACGTGCACTTTATCACTTACAGAAACATGCCCTTTTTAGCACTTCGTGAGTTTCTGTTGCTCTGTTGGTTTTAGCCAGCCATCATGCCATACTGGTGCCAGGCGTTTATTGCCACCAGCACATGTTGATTTGATGCCTTTGATGCCCTTCTGTACCATCACTTCTTGCATTTGTTGTCTTAACTGAGGCTAAGAGTCCCTCTGAGATCAGGTATGCCAGCTCAAGACTTAAGCACATTAGATAACTGCCTAAATCTTAAGCAGACTGTCAGTGGAGTGGGAAAGAGAAAACTGCCTCTTTTCTATAAGCCAGGCAAGACAGGGAATTAACTGTTCCAACACAAACAATGTATTTCTTTTTCTTACTTGCTCAGCCTTTTATTTTCTGCTGCTGCTGCTAATAGAGAGGTGGCGTGCAAGGAGTGGTAACAACTCACTCACAGACTCCTGCACCTTTTTTTCCTCCCAGCCGTAGAACTAACTGTGCCGCTACAAGAAAATACGATTTTGCTTATTCGCCTGAGAAAAACTGCGACTGCACAAGAGCTATAATATCATGCCTTTCTACCACGCTAATGCATCCTGACTGAGGCCTTTTATCATACTCATAATAGGAATAAAAAAGAGTAGTTGTATCACATAAGGGGAAAGCGCTTCATGTAATGGTGATGTTTTTCAGCTGTTACTGTAAGCATCCAGGGTGAATGGTACGGTGTGTTTGTACAGACAAGGAGAAGTCTCGATACTGCAAAAACCTTCTGGGAGCTAATGTACTATAAGAATTTATTACTATCACTATGAATAAGGTTTTGCCTGCTCGGAGTCGGAGTGAGTGCTGTCTTGTTCAAGACTGTGTTAAGCTCCTTGGATATTTATTCCACTCAGGTAATCTCTCAATATCAAAATTTCCAGAGAGCTACCTTATTATGATAAATTGATTGCACTTGTGGACAAATTTTTTGTGTCCATTTCTTTTCTCTCTATAAGAAGACTCAAGCAACAACTTAGTTATTAAAATAAATGTGAAATTAAAATAATGGGAAAACACGTGCTTATTTGATCCATTTATGCTAGGTCATGGTAAGGTCTGCATTGTTGTAGGATTTGAACATCTCATAATCTTGAAATTATTTATTCTCCCCACAAACCTTTGAAATGCATTGATATCCCACACATTTTACAGATAAGGAAAAGGCAGGATGAAGCACTTAGAATTAAAAAAAATAAAATTAGATACCGTTAAGTCTTTGAAAATCAGAAAGCAGTGTTGCTCAAGATAAAGATTAATGAGTCTCATTTAACAAGACTGTGATATTCACATGTCACATCTAGCATTTTCATGAAGAACTTACTACTGATAAAGAAGACATTTTGAAAAGCATTAAGGACATTAATGAGTTACTTTGAAGTGTTTCAGAATCACTGGAGTTAGAATAAAACTCAGCAGCTGGGCGAAATATCATGGAAACTTCTGGCACATGGCAGTTTGTTTTTAAATTTTTTTTTTAAAACAAAATTGATGCTAATGTGAAAGTTTTTCTCTAAAAGTGTAGTGTAGAGTGAGCTATGTGGTAAAGTAGAAAAATCAGTTTACCAGCTTCATCCGTTATCTTTTCATATTTTGAACTGGGTTATTTATGGTCAGCCATATAAACCATGGGCTACTGCTGTTATTTCAATGGTTTGGGGTGAGGTACACAGGATAAAAGGTGGCAGCTACTGTGGTTTAATTTTAGCAGTTTAAAATGTAGTAGGTATGAATAACTTTCTCCACGCAACCCTTCCTACCTGGGAAAAAAACAACTTCAAGACAGGTTTCAGTAAAGAAGTCAGCAAAAAAAAAGAAAAAAAAACCCATGTGGAGAGTCTTGTTTACCAAATAAGAGCTGTAAGACAGGAAACCAGGGCAGAGACAGAGAGTTTGCATATGGAAAACTCTGTGCAGTTTACAGATCCTCCAAACATCAATAAATCCTTAAGAGTTGAGTTTAAAATGCACTGTAGTTGTGTGTAATCCTACCTCAGCAAAGGATTCTGGGGCAACGTTGAGCCACCTCTCATCCATTAATTTCTTTTTTCCCCAGTCTTTCTCAGTGGACCTTTTTTTTCCTTCTTTTTTTGCACTGGTTGAAGAGATCTAGTTTTTAATTAGTATATCAGTAGGGATTTTGCAGGTGAAACTTTTGCAATTCACACATTTGTCTTCTTCAGGAAGGTTATTAGACTAGAGCACAGATCATTTGTCTCCTTTTGCAGGCTTCTGACAAACTGTTCTTTGTTCCCTATGGGAGTGTGGGAATTGTAATATAGGCAGAAAATTGACCCTGCGTGAGCGAGTCTGTGAGAGAAGGAATACATTTGCAAATGATCTTAAAACAACAAGGCAAACTCCAATTTGCAACATTTAATACAGCATGTGAAATTGTCGAGGAAAAAGAGAAAAAGAACTCTTCTTTATAGGCAATTCAAAAGAAAAATTACGGCTTAATCTTGAAATAATTTAGCCCTGGTGTTGACATTGCTGCATCCTTTCTGAAAACAGAACATTTGGGTCTTTCTTACCCTGAAGTGATGGAGGGTAGACAACAATTTTTTTCTTTTGTCTGGTCTTACTGCTGGAGAAATGTGGCTGCTTTATGCAGAGGGTCCTGCTCACGGGTACATTTTTCGTCAAAAAAGCTCACTAAACCAATGAGACATGACGCTTATGTAAATTGTACTTCTAGGATGCATCTTTTCTATTCTCAGTTTACTAGACCTTGTCTTTTGATATCTCAGGCATAAGCAGCACCTACCAGCTATTGCAACAGCTTCTATAACTTGAGTCAAAGTTCTTGTTGCTGAAGTTTATGCAATTTACTGCTCTGAATATGTCATCACAGAACTGGAGGTGGGATCCATTAACAAACCTGCTTTCAAATAATTCAATGTTACAAGTTCACTCAAGTCCCTAATTCCTCAGGAGGAATTGTCTCACTCTTGATGGTACCTGTATGTTTTAAAACCACCCTAACTCCGGGTTTTGTGAACGATTCTGCACCCTTACACCTGTAAATGTCAGCTGTCATCATAAAAGTGAATTGCAGGATGATGGTTGTCCGACAGAAGCAGGGTCACATCACTCAGAGCCGAGTAGTATTTAATGATCTTTTGTTTTCAGAATTCTGCTTTTGCCACAATGTCTAGTCAATTTTAAGGCAATTCATGATTATTTTTATTAGTAGTAGTATTAATGACTAATGCAGCTTCGTTTACACTTTTTGTGTTGCAACTTCACTTATGATCCCCAAAGAAATATGTTTTCTTTCTACCTCCTAGCATTGCTATTCACATGGCTAGGTTGTATTTTTCCAGTATGCCTTTCCTCCTTTCTCCATCTGTTGTTGTCTTCCTTATAGGGCGTTCACTGTAAAATACTGTAGGGCAATTATCACAACAATAGGGTCTGAAAATGAATGGTAATGTAAGATGATGTAATGGAAAACTGCTTTATAGATGGCTCCATTATTTCTACCATCAGACAAATGCCTATACCGGATATAATAATCAATAGGCATCAGGCATTTAAAACAGTATGTTTTGTGCTGGTTGAACATCTGGAAGGCAATATCTCTGTTCATTAAATTATGCTGAAGGAACTTTTGGAGGAGCAGAAAGTTCATTGATGCTTGCCTGACCTATTCCATGGGGGCCCTTTATTTATTGCAAGTTGCCAGGTTAACTTCTGCTTGGTCATTGAAATCACTTGACATGAAGCTTTTATCTGCTGGTGGAAGGTTGTTGACCATGCCATTTATTTCAGTAAAGAGTTATTCTGTCACTTTTAGTCATAGCTGCTTAAATGTTGTGATATAATAGTAGAAAATTTTATCTCTTAAAGTGGCAACTGTTATTTTATCCCCTGGAGCAAACTATCAGGATTCCTAAAGGTCTTATATTAAATTGCAAATCTAGCACCATTATGTCTGAATTCTAATTTTAGTTGCTCATGTCAGAGAGTGTAGGTCTGAGCAAACGTGTACTCAATTAAGGCTACGTTTTGGAATTGTTCATCTAAGAAAATAAGCTTTTTCAGTTAGTTCAAAATTAAATAAAAGCATTTCCAATTCACTTTTTCAGAAATATAGTAATAAAAAACCCTAAATCATTAATGTCCTATGCACTCTAGAGGCCTTTCCTTTAATATTGGATTTTCTGTACGCAGAAAGTTGAAGATCGTTTGCCCACTAAGGAAAAAAAGCAGTTGATGATCCAATAACTGAAGTCCACTAGCCTTTCATTAGCAGCTGATCAGAACTGCCAGGACTCCTTAACATCAATCCCTAAAGCTATAATTTAACTGATTGTGTTGGGTTTGTGTGGCGGGGGTTTGTGTAGCGGGGCGGGGGCTACAGGGGTGGCTCCTGTGAGAAGCTGCTAGAAGCTTCCCCGGCTCTAAGTCAGACCCACCTCTGGCCAAGGCCGAGCCCATCAGCGACGGTGGTAGCGCCTCTGGGATAGCATATTTAAGAAGGGGAAAAGACTGCTGAAAAAAGAAGGGAAGAAGAAGAGCTACAGCAGAGAGAGGAGTGGGATGTGAGAGAACCAACCATGCAGACCCTGAGGTCAGTGCAGAAGGAGAGGGAGAAGGTGTGCTGGAGCAGAGATTCCCCTGCAGCCCGTGGTGAGAGGGCAGGCTGTCCCCCTGCAGCCCAGGGAGGTGAACGGTGGGGCAGAGATTCCCCTGCAGCCCGTGGTGAGAGAGCAGGCTGTTCCCCGCAGCCCATGAAGGGTTAACGGCGGAGCAGAGATTCCCCTGCAGCCCCTGGAGGACCCCACGCCGGAGCAGGTGGCTGGGCCCGGACAGGGCCGTGACTCCGTGGGAAAGCCCACGCTGGAGCAGTTCATGGAGGACTGCAGCCTGTGGGAAGGTCTCGCGTTGGAGTAACTCATGGAAGGCTGACCCTCATGGGAGGGACCCCACACTGGAGCAGGGGAAGAGTGTGAGGAGTCCTCCTCCCGAGGAGGAAGGAGTGTCAGAGACAATGTGGGATGAACTGACTGCAACCCCCATTCCCGTCCCCCTGTGCAGCTGTGGGGAGGAGGTAGAGGAATTGGGAGCAAAGCCGAGCCGGGAAGAAGGGAGGGGTGGGAGGAAGGTGTATTTTTAAGATATGGTTCTATTTCTCATCATCCTATTCTAATTTGATTGGTAACAAATTAAATTGATTTATTTTTCCCCAAATCGAGCCTGTTTTTTGCCTGTGGCCACAACTGGTGAGTGATCCCTCCCTGTCCTTGTCTCAACTCACGAGCCTTTCGTTGTATTTTCTCCTCCCCATCCCACCAAGGGGCAAGGAGTGAGCGAGCAGCTGCGTGGTGCTTTGTTGCCGGCTGGGCCTAAACCACGACACTGATACAAATTCAAAATTGCTTTCAGCAAGCCCTAAATTAACACTTTGTGGGCCATTCCACAAGAAATACCTCTTTCATAATATATATTTATCACATGAGGAAGACATGTTTGAAGTCCTCTTTCTACCTTGTCTGCAGAAGAATGATAAGTAGGTTTATTGAGGAATCATTTGACTTGCTTAGTCCTGAATTTTCCAGTTTACTCTCCAGTGTGTTGGCCATGACTGCAGCTACCACAGAAGCACCTGATAAGATTTCATTTTGAGAGAAACTTCGAGAGATTCCATTTTTGAGACACGGCAGAGGTCTATAGAATCCTAAGTGACAGGAAAAGGGTGAATAGGGATCAACTATTCTCTTTTAGGGCAAAATGTTGGGGGCATCAGTTGAAGCCAGGAGATGACAGGAGATTGTGCTTTACATAGCATACACTTAAGCCAGGGTGGAAATGCTAAACTTCATGTGAGTGCAAGGGGAGCTCGTGGAAGAAACAGTTATTGACAAAAATTTAAAATGCACAAGGAAAGTGAAAGTGTTCAAAAAGGTCTTTCTTATATTGCAAAGATCTCAGTTAAGAGGGAAGTCACAAAATGTGGATTGGGGCTCTACTCTTTATCATTGCATGGTACGTGACCTGGTACTTGCTGTAGTGCTCTCCCAACCTCTATCCCAGCTGCCAAAGGTAAATCTCAAGGTGTGATTTTTTTTCTCCTGGCCGGTAAGACGTCTTTCCAGGTGTCTAAATAGGACACAACTGACTATGTCCAGATTGTGGGGAGAGGTCCACATAGCAGACTCTGTTAAAGCACCTGAGATCATTCCTGTGAGAGCACGGGGTCGGAGGGAGCCAACAGTGTGTCCTTGTCTCTTCCCAGCAGTGAGCTGTTTTCCACGTCCCCTAGTTTAGCTACAGCAAAAGCCATAAAAATGCATGACACTGAATTCAGATAAGTTATACAGTTGAATATTAAGTTGCAGAAACAACAAAATTAGATGACATATATGCGGTAATAAATCCTTTCACAAGATTTTGAATGAACTATTACATGCTGTAGCTACTTCAGCAGCCTAAACTGGCTCTATTTGGTTCATAAAGGTGATATGGATACTCATTTATATAAATAACAAATAAAATAAATACATTTCTTTTAAAAATAAGAAACTTACAGTTTAATATATGCTTTTTTCCCCAGGATATTTTAACTTCTTCAATAAAACTTCATTAAGACAACATATCTACCTATAGGTGCATATACCTGTATAGACAAAAAGATTAAATTAAGATCCTTGCCAGTTTATTTGCACCAGTTTCAACACAGGCTTATTCTCAGAATGATAATTCCCCTACACAATAGCAAGAATGAGCCAAGATCTCCTGTTCGCACATTCTTTTTAACTTGCATGCCATAAAGAACAGGTGAAATCCCAGAATAAAGCTCAGATCTAATTAGTATACTGATTTTAGTATTGAGTTCATTTTCCTTTAGGTTACAACTTTCTAAATGTTCCAAACCAGATGCATCTCATGATTCCTCTTCCACTTACTATAATGCATATAGCACTTTACCACTCAATTGGCACTTTAAATCACTCTCCTCGATGCCTTCTCATTACATGCACACACACACACAACTCCAGGGTTGATCTGACCAGGAAAATCAAACTCATTCCTTTCTTCCTCCTGCCAAATACCTGTTACCGTTCCAGACAGCTTTGCTTTGCATACTGCTACAAAATGAAGCACGGTTTCCATATTCTTGATCAACTGGTGTCTCACAGAATAACAGCACTCAATGCAAAACACCGGGATGTGCTCTTTTTCTAACAAAAACTGCACAATCTCCAACAACACAATTTTTACTAAAATGACAAGGTTTCTTTGCAGCTTGAGGTGTCTTTTGGTGCATCATAATGTTATAGTAGATGGAAATGAACAACGAATTATACTCCCTCAATACCTAGGGTTTGGTTTTGCTTTTTATTGGGAAAATATTTAAAGTTATCAGCTGCGGATATCATTTTCTACTTCTTGCTTCTATAATGCACATCTCAGTCTAGCTCCTTCCAGGTACCTCTTACACTGCCCACCCAAATAACTCACAAAAGATGTAAAATTATGACTTCTTAGGAGGAAGTCCATTATAAGCTTGCTGAATGGGAGAAAAAACCGAATGTGCCTTAACAAATTGCTTATTAAAAGTGGTCATACGACGGGATCATTGCTCTTATCCTCTGATGACTCTCCAGCTGCCACTATCTTTTTCTCCAAAATAAAATCCGAACTGCAGCAGCTACTGTATTTCTAATCAGCATGGTAATTCAACATCCTCCACATTTCCCCCAGGACCAATTAAGAAAAACATCAAAAAGTGTAGTGACTTTAATTAGCCAGTTATTCAGCGTGTTTTTATCATTAGCCTGCTCTGTAACCACCACCCTCATCACAACTATAATGATGGAGTAAATTAAGCTATAGATATTGACCATATTTAATAAGCAATTCCAAAGCAAACTGGATTTAATCAGAATCTAGTGGGTCAATGGGTGTGACTGCAGAGCGCTATAGCCTTACGGCAGTCTGAGCTCACCTTCTTTGAAACCATAGCTATGAATTTGAAACTGTCTATGTGAATTAGAACACTACAATGAACTCTCAGGGAGACAATATAAAATCAAGATTGATTTAAGAAATCCTATTACTAAATGTTTCTACATTACATTCTTCATTACATGTAGAAACATTTCGTAATAGGATTTCTTAAATCAAATGCAAGATGAAAAAAATTTCCTTTATGGAAATAAGTGTATGACTCCTGTGTGTGTTAAACAGTAAATTATTTTATTTGTTGATATCTGTTTTGTCTAACATTAAAGCAATATCATTGATTACTGAACATTATCAGAGAAGCAAGAAGAAGAAATGGAATATCTCTGAGGAGTGTTAAAGAGGTTTTAGAAAAAAAAATCCAACAACTACCAGAGTATCACAAGCCATAAGCTTTTTGGGGAGGTTTTGTTTTTGTTTTTGTTTTCTTCTCTGTGATATACATATAAGTGACAAAGATGGAGTCCATATTCATCCATTCAAGGTACCCATATGACCTCAGTTATTGTAATCTCTGTACATCAAAAAAAGCTTTTACACTTGTATCTTAAATTTATAGAAAACGGATGTGACTTGATGAGAGTCACACAAACAGAGCCAATGACAGACATATTTCTATAGAGTCCTAGGCTAGCATTTTTATTTGTTGTGTGTGTCCGTACTGTGTGAATGTGTATTGTACGCACTCATAGATGTGCATAAGTATAATAAACTCATTTCAGAACTAACTTAACTTTTGTGCCAAGACTGATGCTATCAAGCTGGAAGATGATTATCTGAACTCCCACATATAAAGCAAAGACAGTCTGTCCCAGTCCCAGTTTCCAGTGGGGCGGTAAGACCCTGGGGACTGACCCTTGTCTCCTGCCAAGCATGCATGCTTCATTGCAGTGCTTTAAAGCATGATGAATGAGTCCAATCACCTCTGGCCATGCAAAAATGTTCACATCCAGCTCATGAGACGCGGGACTGACCACTCCTCTGGTGCCAAATTTGTGCTAAGGAGCATTAACTTTGGGGAATTTTAGGAGATATAGCAGAGCTTCGAGCTGAATCTTTCCAAATCCTGTGTAATGCCAGCGAAGTCTGAAGTCAGTGCTGAGACATTGTAACTACTGCTACCAACATTAATGAGAGCTTTTATCCTGAGTCCTTTAAGGCAAAGAGAAGTGTCAGTTTGTGCTGGTTTTGGCTGGGATAGAGTTAATTTTCTTCATAGTAGCTACTATGGGGCTATGTTTTGGATTTGTGCTGAAAACAGTGTTGATAACACAGGGATGCTTTAGTTACTGCTGAGCAGTGCTTACACAGAGTCAAGGCTTCTCACCCCACCCCACCAGCGAGTAGGCTGGGGGTGCACAAGGAGTTGGGAGGGGACGCAGCCGGGACAGCTGACCCCAACTGACCAAAGGGATATTCCATACCATAGGATGTCATGCTCAGCAGTAAAAGCTGGGGAAGATGAAAGAAGGGGGGGACATTCAGAGTGATGGCATTTGTCTTCCCAAGTAACTTTAGACCATGGATTCACTGTGTAGATCTGAACAGTAGACCGTAGGCATGTAAATGAAGAAAACAAAGTACAATTTTATAAAGCAGAATTTCTACTCCTCCAAGAGACTAAAGATACTCCAGACCTAGCTTTTATGGATTACATTTCCCAGAGGAAAACCACAGTAATACATAGACAGTCCCACTGGCATGTTGACATACAAATGGAGTGATGCTAGAGAGGCATCATGGTCCAGACGATGTTCTTGTACTTCAGAAATTTGGGACTCTGACAAAAAGAGAAACTGGGGAGTGGAGAAAGGCCCCCACTCCCTGTATGCCAGCTAATAAGAAGGATTAACTTATTTAAAATGCTTTTCCCTCTGCTCCATTACTTTATTTGCCCTTGCACCAGCAAAGAATGTGGGTAATTGACTTTTCCCTTTGTATTCCCGAAGTGTAAAGAAGCATCTGAGATATCTAAAGATCAGTGAATATCTATCACTAATGCAACTACTTCAGAGAAAGCTTTTCCCATGCAGTTTACTAGGGTGGCACCTACCTGCCCCAAAACTACCTCAATTTTTCCATTACTTTTGGCATAAATATGCTTGCATGTCAAAATTACAAGATGACATTTAAAAGTGTGTTTCTTATGCTCAGACATGTAAATAATAAAGATTAACCTATTAAAGAGGATGCAATAATGATGCATATTCAAAGAGGATGCAAACTAATGATTCAAGAGGAGTATTTATTTGGTCAGAGTCAAGCTTTGGTTACATCAGTAATTACAGTGAAGTCAGTAGATTGCATATAAAATCAATTCTATTTTCCATAGCAAAGAATTTTTTTTAAAATAGAAATGTAAATCTGTAGACTGGCCTTATAAAATAACGATGGGGTTATTAATGTGCTTTACTTTTCTATTCAAGCACAAAAAGAAAAGGAAAAAAAAAAAGAATTTTCTATTTGCAACATATTTCACTCTAGCTAACTCCAGACCAAAGCTAGACACAAAATGCATTGCTGGAAGAACATTCAGGTGTTCCCACTAGAATTTGCCATTCAGAGTTACCCATTATTTTGTTTTTTTAAAGTGAAAGTGTCCTATTCATGGTACAAATAACATTTTATTATTAGCAGGTGAGTGTATATGGCATCTGGAAGATCCTACACCCTTGATCATGTTGTTACAAAGAAATTTTTCTCTTACAAAGTTGTAGCTCCTCTCATTCTAGATGACCTTCATTAATTTTGAGTAGGAATCTTGTACTGAAACCCACATACATTCATGTTTGTATGTGGAAATTGTACGGCCGACAGTGAGCTATACTAATCAGCCAGTAATAATTTACATTCAACTGCAATGCTGACAAATATTGAACAAAGTCATAAAGGATCACATGGAAATGCACATTTATTCTCAGACACTGATAAGCTTTTAAAAAGAAATTAAATAGCAGATCTCATCTTTCAGCAAATATGAAAATGCAAACTGATGCAAATTGTTTGCTCCTGACCTAGGAACATGATGGCCAATTGCCTAACCTGTATTCAGAAAACAATACTTAATTTTATAGGCTCTTCACAAGGAATACATTTGAAATTTCTGTTGCATCAGTATAAAAATCAGAGTGAACATATGTTTCTGAAAGCACTTTAATCAGTTCTTAGTTCCTAGGCTAGCATCTCTGTCTATCAAAGCATGAAGCCTAGAATATATTAGCAAAGTATTAATTATGGTTGAAATCCTAAAACATATTTCAATATCTAGCTGTCACCAAAGTGGTAATAAGTGTCATCCTCTAGCAAAAATCATTGTGTAGGAATGCTTGAGGCATAAACGTGATAAGACTATTCTATTATTTCTTAAAGAAAATTACTAAAATTAATGATATAAATCATGTTGTATATAAACCAGTAGAACACAATATACTAATAGATCAATTCTCTGGTGCTAATTGGGAGAGTGTATTACAAGTGTAACACGAGATTAAAGCTAACTAAATGCTTCTGCATCACTACTGAAAACAAATTCAACATCATGTTCTAATTCCATAATATATATATAAAAAAAATTAGTCCACGAACTTATCTTTACTTCAAATAAAATCAAAATAGAGAACAAAATTATTGCTTTCTCATGCACAATATTTAAAATTCAGTTGTGCTGGAGGTGCCTAAATTTGTCTGTTGCTTCCTGGTCATGCTAAGGATCTCTGAATATGCAGAAACCAGGCCTTGAACAAGGTGCTGCATTTTCAATATGACGGAAGCTATAATTGGTTCTTAGGTCTGTCCAGTTTAAATAATAATGACAACAGTAACAATAATAACAATAATAGCAATAGTAACAACAACAACAACAATAATAATAATAATAATAATAATTTTTTAAAAAATCTACAATCACTTAACACCCACTAACTTCTTAACATATGAGTTGTCTTAAAATAAACTTTCTGTGTCAGCCTTATCAGGAAATAAATTGTCCAGTCTGTCCTAACATGCTATTGCAAACCATGTCATGTAAACTCTGGTGGGTTGACCCCCCCCCCCCACCCCCGCAGCTAAGACCCCACCCAGCCATTCCCTCACTCCCTCCATGTCGGAATGACAAAAGTGAGAAAACGGGTGGGTTGAGATAAAGACAGTTTAGTAGGCGAAGCAAAGCCGCGTGCTCAAGCAAAGCTACAAGCGTCATTCATTCACTCCTTCCCACCAGCAGGCAGATGTTTAGCCATTTCCAGGAAAGGAGGACTTCCTCATGCCTAAGTTACCTGGGAAGGCAAACGCCATAACCATGAATGTGTCCCTCCTTCCTCCTCCCTTCCCTGAGCTTTTACTAATGAGCATGATTACATGTGATGGGAAATATCCCTTTGGTCAGCTGGGGTCTGTTCTTCAGGCTGTGTCCCCTCCCAACCTCTTGCCCATCCCCAGCCTACTCACTGCAGGGGTAGAGTGGGAAAAAGAAAAACAAAAGAAGGAAAGGTTGACACTGTGCTAGCATGGCTCAGCAATCAGCAAAACACTGGTGTGTCATCAACACTGCTTTGGTCACAGATGCAAAGTACAGCACCATAGGGCGTGCTACGAAGAAAATTGTCTCCATCCTAGCCAGAGTCAGGACATAAACATGTTATTTATTAAAATAATATAGATGGATCATAACGATTTTTTTTCTAAATATCCCGTGAGTCTCCATGAATCCTGGAAGAGATTTCTCCAAAACCAACCAGAAAGCTTTATTTCAGTAGTATGAAGTGTTTTCACTCAATTAATATGAAAAGCTTTTATCAATCTACATTCACCTAACCTGGATATAAACTCTAAATTGTTAGCGATGTTTTATTGGCAAAGACCATGGAGCTCTGAGAAAGACATTACAGTAGATGATATGAACTTCAGTTTTTCCTTTCCGGCAAAGAGCTGTTAAAAATACTTGATTAAGCGTGTTTGAATAGTGTAGTGCAACAATCTCCCACAGCCACTGGACGTTATCTTCTCTATTCCCCATTGCCTTAAAGCAGCAATTAGAAGTTGATGAGAAATGTCCAGGAACAATAATAGTTAAAGATCAATTAGGAATCTATGCAGCTAGGAAGATTAAATATTTATTAAAATAACAACAACCTTTCAAATAATAGTTCAAACTTCATTACTCTAATACGTTCTTGAACTTCTATTTTCTGCCTCACTTCACTGTAATTGCAAACTGCAATACTGACAGTGAAAGTTTCAGACTAAAGTACATAAAAACATAAAGCTTTTACATTACAGTGACAGCAGTTGAGATTTTGTAAACAGAGTTGAACAGTCTTATTTTTTATTTGCCTGTACATTTCTAAAGTTCTTTTCTAGTGTAAAATGACAAACATCTCCCATTTAGCTAAATTTAACTGGAACTTATAGCATGCATCCATAACCTTCACCTTGCAGGCAGATGGACAAGTGGCCATAGGCCACTTGAAGTTCCTCTTCAGCAGCAGACCTGGAGGAGAAGAGAAATTGGGAAGCTGGGTGTGAGGTAAGAAATGTTTTTACAGCAAGAACAGGGCTTCTTTTGGGGATTCAGTGCAAAAAGTGAAGGTTCCTGGAAGGTTTCTGTAAGTAGATGTGGCCACTACAGGTCAAAGTGGAAGTGCTGTGTGATAACAGAGTGGCAGCTATGGTTTCTGTCCGTGTCTGCCTTGGTGACAAGCAAAAAGTGCGCAAGCCAGTGTTGCTCAAACACATAACTCAAAGGTCTGCTCTGACTCCATTAAAAAGGTAATTTAAACCAAAACCTGATGGAATTAGGGGACAACAGATACAAGTTTTGGCATCTATAAACACAAAGGATGAAAAAATAATTAATTAGCTTAGCATCAAAAGGGAAAAAAAGGGAGCATCTTTAGTTTGAATGTCATACACAAAATGTTCAGAAACCACACAGCTCGTGACATTTAAAATTCAACAAGAAAATGTTCTTCAGTGGGGGAAAAAGTACAACCCCTAGGTTTAGGCTAACATGGTTACCTTGTAATTAGACTGCTTAGCACTAGATGAAATGGTTCATCGGGTGACACACAAAGGGTCTCTGCAGCCATCAGGCTGTATTGACTGGGAGAAGCCTTCAGCACGCACCAAGGGAGCACCTCAAACTCATGGCCCTGGAGCTGGAGTGAAGCACTCTGGGACTGCATCAGCAAGTTATATGGAGGCCACAAATTCTTCTCCACGTGCATCTAATTTGGACTTGGAATGTTGACATGAATACACAAAGTGGCATTTTTTTTCTTGACACTTTTCCCTCTATATGCTTTATTAAGTGATGTTGACTTCAGCCACCTCCTCTGGCCACTCTGGCCCAGGATCCCTCCTGGAGCCCAGTATAGACCAGTACCAGCCAGTACAGTCCACACACAGGACCCAGATCACACACCAGCACCGACAGCCACATCCTCTCCTCCTCTGGGGCCGGCACAGATAGAAGGTCACTAGTGCAGGCAGACACACCGCACTCTCAGGGTTCACAAGCACATGCACAGTCGTGGGTTTGCCGAGCCCAGGCTGCTCACTAAAAAGACTCAGAAGACTTTATTCAAGCATTAATTCTTCATTTTCCAGGAAAACGACAGCCTTCTTCAGAGTGATAGTTTTGGGCTGTTTGAGGGGTACATTCACTACGGCACCTACAGACACAGCTTTGCTCAGTCAATCAATCTGAACAGCGATCCGCTCTGTCTTGCTGCCTGGAGCTGGCCGTCTTTCTATAAAGTACACAGTTAAGAGAATCTTTCCTTTACCGCAAATAATTTAAAACATAAATGAGATTAAGGTTTTGATGCTTATTTTATTGAAGAAATGTCTTGCTGAAATATGTCTTGAAATTTTAAAAGAAAAAAAAATCAATACATTTTATGTTAAACGGTGGGGAAAGAGATGCTTGACTCTTTTGTTCTGTTTCTCCTTAGTCCGTCATTCTTCCCCTTTGGAGGCAAAAAAAAAGATATGGAAGAGCTGAACACACAAAAAACTATTATGTCATCAAAACAGAGTTTATTTTGTTTAATAAAAAACAAGTAAAACTGCTGTTTGAGCTAATCATGGAAAGAAGTAGGCAATAATTCTACATGCTTTTAACATTTGAAAATGCACAGCTGTTCAAAACATTATCCTAATGTTAAGTTGCTATAAACACTCCTCTCTTAAAGGTTTCTTATAAACTGCTAACAACGGGAGCACCGCCAGAGCTATGATGTACATAAGCCATGTAGCAGGGCAGGCCTGTAGTAGAATTTATTTCCACAGCAGTTACTGATGGGAAAACCACAAGAGGTACTTCAGCTGATACCCACATCTCAAAAACAAGAATAAATACAAATGCTGTTGTCAATACATATCTTTTCCAGGCTTTATGCATACCCCATGTGCAGGAATGTCAAATAACTGCCCTTCAGCAGCCTTCCAGAAAGTTTCTAAGGGAAGCTTTCATCCTGATAAAAGAAGGAGATTTTGCAGCGATGATTTGCCCTAACCTTTGTATCATTGATCCCATAAGGCCAGCTCGTCCCACTAGATAGATACACAAAAGACAGTACTATTGGCAGATTATTCAGCTTTTTCTGGAATGTATGGAAGTTGAATGGAAATTACTAGTTTATTCTTTCACCTAATAAGAATGCTTTCGTTGATTGTAAAGTGCATTAGCAGAGGGCAACAAGTGATACTGGTACAGCAGGGTATCAGAAATGTGCATAGACATACTCACCTCTGATGGTTTTCATTCTTCAGTTCTTCATTGCAGTATTTCTTTTGCGTCCTGTCCCTGCCCCCCCTCCAAAAAAAGCAAAGGATGCTTCTTAATTTAGCCTGGTAGCAGCATAATGTTATAAATCGACTAAATTAAGAAGCATTTGTGGGCAACTTACTTCAATTTGGGTCTTTTATGACAAACAAACAATACTTAGAAAAGTACATTTAGACAATGTGAAACTATTTATGTAAGTACAAAGATGTCTATTGGATTCGGTTTAAACAAGTTTCATACTGCAAATCTTTTTTCTTTTCATGCCCAACAATTCTATCTCTAATCTTTAAAACCCACTGTATTTCTCTTGCTAGATCTATACCTCAGGGAAAACACGCTAATCATCCTGCTCATGCTTCCTCATGTTCTGAACTTATTTCCCTCTGTCGGTTCCATGCATGATTATAATTCGACGATAAGAGAAACAATTTAAAACTTCAATTATGAAAGCATTTCTTTGTTAATTCCCTCCCGGCTAAATGACTTCCTCTCACACTAGGAAGTTAAACATCTGACAGCATGACTGAGCTTCAGGAACTTCAATTTCCATTCACAAAAGCCTGTTTTTCTAGCTGCTTTTCACATTCTTGCTGGAATTTATACTGATTCGCTCCCTCTTTTACTTATAGATTCAGGGATTCCCGAGAGACTGAACCTGGAGCCAATATTTGCATCTAGGCTGGACCTCTGACTCTTTGTTTTAGTTGACGTTGCGTTGCGTGTATTTCATTAACTGGGTAGATGAAGAATATAAACCTTTTTGGGGGCTGTTCCTTTAGGCATCGTCTAGCTAGCTCGACTGGCGAGACAGGTCAGAGCGGTATAGCACAATGCTACCAGAAGGACTAGGCAACAACAGGAGGTTACATTTTGGGAAATAAAATATTACAAAACAGCTCAGAAATCGTCCTATCAATATGGAAATATTGCAATGAGAAAATCAGAAGGTAGAATACATGGTGCAATGAAAAATCATGTAATTGTTACCTTCATGTAGGTATAATTATGTGCCATGATGGTACTGTAGTTCAAATACAGGATAAAAAGTGCAGGGAGTTGAATAGGTTACTTTTTTTCTTTCTTTTTCCTCTAAGATCGTACCCAAACTAGCCATAAAAGAGAACAGAGAACAACACAATTCAAATGCAAGTGCTAACATAATAGGAAATAAAAATTATCCTCATTTATCTACTCATCTTTATTTCACTGTTGTGAGTCGATACTAGGGCATGACTTGCAAGAAATATAAAATTTATATGCTTTCTGCTAAAAATATGTAACTTTGATTTAAGATAATTTGTTTAAAAGCCTGATGAGGTTGACATTTGAAGCAGGTTCCTGCCATTTCTGTTGCTTCTGGCTTCACTGAGATAAAACAGAATTGTGGCAGGTGACTCATAAAATGAGTTGACCTGCCAGGGCAGAACACATACTCTGAAATGTCCATGTGGAATGATGTTTTTTTTGAGCTTTATTGGATATGGTAGCAAGTTTTTCAGTACTGCTTGATTTGGGCCAAGGACAAGACAATCTGGAAGGACATGGATTGAGGCTCCCGTGCAGAGAGGGGAGGGAGGAGGGACAGGAGAGCCATCGCAGGTGTGGCAGAGAGGGGAGAAGTGGTGGGGAACTGGGCACGGCACAGGATCCCTGCAGGCAGAGGGCACAGTAGTAGCCGAGAGCAGAATACACTGGAAGAGGACTGTAGAAATCGGTTGGGAAGCAGCTTTGATTTCCACCGTTGACCAAACCACACTAGATAAGAGCACCTCCAACATGAGCTTAGAGGATAGGAAACTTCTACTCACCTGCAGTAGAATATCGGTGGAGGAAAATTACTTTAAACTCGTCAGTATTGCTTCCTGGGATACGATTTTTATCTTCCTAAGATTCAGCTTAGCATATTTATTGCAGTAGAGGGGAGAAATACCTCTCTTCATGTTTTCCATTTCTCTTGGGCACCATGGTGGGGAAGTAAACGAATGTCTGCATAGTACACTGGTCTTATTCTTGGCACTAATGAACCCAACACCATTTATAGTAATTAAAATAAACCACTGTCCATGGCTTTACATGCCTAGTTATTATCTCTAGATTTCAAACTTGTTCACATTAAAAAGCAGCGAGCAAAACCAGTGGAAAGTATATTGGCAATGGACTCAGACGGGATGGTGTTATGGCAGTTGCAGACCATAGGAGCTCTTTTCGCAGTTTGGCAAGTCTTGAAAAGTGTTCAGCCTAGAAGAGAATATAACGGCTCTTACACATTACCCTATCATCTCCCTAAAAACCAGAATGTCCTGCTTTAGGAAAAGGGATAATGGTGGATGAGTATCAGGCACTTCAGATTTGGATTATCAAAATCTATCTTCAGATGAAGAGATACAAATTCTTCCATATATCAGAAATGGTAAGGACAGCCCTTAACAAAGACGGGGGAGATGATATCAGGCAATGAAGATACAAGTAAAAGAGAAACTGAGGCGGATGAATGGGAACATGTGAGCGAATGTTTTTCATGCTATAGAATGATCTGCAACTTTGAAGGATTTTTTTTATCATTATTATCTACTTTAGTTGGGGCTGGAGTATTTTGCTTTAAATTTGTATTTCATTTTGTTTAAAAGGTCCTTTGACTTATACGATAAAGGTATACTACTGAACATGCTATGAAGGGTAAACTGCTGATATAGAAGAGTCTATGGACAAAGTCTGTGCTAGCAGGAAACGACTGAAGGCAGCTGAGGAAGTGCTGAGAGGGACTAGATCGAGTGCTTTCAGGGGTTTTGTGAGGAATAGAATAAGAGCAGAGAAGTAAGAAATGCCTAACCTTTCTCTTAGAAACAGAGCAACAGAGAAATTTTATGCGTTCTGTACTGGTCTTGTGTTAGGCTCGAAGTTTACATTAAGAACTATCATATACAGCGTAGTATTTTATGTCGCTTTTTGTTGATTTGACTCATGACTATAAGCCTTAAAGGTAATGAGATCTGAGATAAGGAGGTCTTTTTGCTCATATCTGCCTCTTCTCATCTCAGACAGTCCTGCTTAAAAGGTCACAACATGGATAGTAGTCTTTGCAAGAAAACCTAAACAGTTCATTTGGGCTCCTTTTATTTTTTGTCCCGCTGACATCTTTAACTATTTATAATGTGCTTTGCAAGCAATGCCCTTCTCAAATCTCAAATTGCCCTCCTGAATGCAAATATGTGCAAAAAGTTCACATATTCAAATAATAATTGGTTTTTCTCTGTCTAAAGATGCTGTGTTTCAGTTTAATCTGATTTCAGATTAAATTCATGTTCAGTCTATGTATACTTTTTGGATTTGTTTTTTACATGAATAGTGCCTGGGTCACCAGTCTGCACAAAATCACACTTTTAAAAAGGAGAGAATGGAAAAATAAGCTCAGTGTACAGCTCCAGAATCACTTTTTGCAGCAAAAAATAATCAGGGAAAAACATCTTTTAAAACACCTACATTTTAAATGCTTTTCTATTAGTATTAAAATTAATTAAATTGATTAAAATGGTGATTTCACTTAACTGAAGTGTGTTTGGGAAGTCTTGGTTATAAAAGCACCTTGATCCACCTCAGGGAGGCAAATGCTAAGATGAATGCATTAAACAGAGGTGTGTTGAAAGCAAACAAAATTGCAAAATAAATAAATCCTTTGTCAGAGTTTACAAGCTTAGAGCCACATTAAGCTTTGTATACAATTTGGCCCAGTGCTTAAATACCTGTATGATGACATATTGAGGTTAGAGTTCCCAGTGAAGCAATGTTGTGTATCTGACGGCATTTATATTGATTTTATCACCGGATAGCTGCAATGTGACAACTGATGGATTGTAGGGAACACACTTCGTTAACTCTGTATGCCTGTCTCTTGCAAGTAGCCTTTTTAATCTGCTCACTTTTTAACACCCCACTCAATAATTTCTCTCAAGAGCATGTGTGTCTGGCTTGTCCTTTAATGATCTTTCCAAATGGGGAAATCAATGGTATTAAATACTCATGGAATGGGATGTAAATAAGCAGCTATAGATTTACATATATAGTTTTTAAAGTATTTTTGATCCAATGATACAGTATAGGAGCCTGCTTTTTTTATATTGATGATTATTCTTCCAATTTATATAGCTCTTTTGAAAATTTTATTACTTTCTTCACTATTTCAGTAATATATTTAATCGTAGTTTGGTTGAAGAGAAGAAGAAAATGAACAATGAATGGAAAAAAGGATTTACATTTAAGGAACTTGAAATTACATTCTGCACTTAACTGCATTTTGTTAGATCAGTTGCAACCAAACTTTAAACCAAAGTAATGAGCATCAGAGATGACAAATTAATAATCCAACTAATTGGCAACATTATCATGTTTTGCCAGGCATTGCCATCACACTGGGAAAAATTTCAAACTAGAGGCACCTGGTGATGAAACGGACCTGTGTCATTTTCTATTTCTGGTTTATATGTTTTTGCTATTTGAAGCACATGCATTTAATTGCTTCGAACAGTGGGACTCCAGCATTATTCTGATGACTACTGAACTGTTAAATTGATCAGAGCACTGAGAATATGTATATGTTTTTAAATCAACCTACTGGCAAATTTCCTTTGCCTTAATGCTTTCCCATTACCCTTAATTAATCCTTTTCTTATCCATTGCCTCCCAAATTATATCACTAACCCCTCTCTTTCTCATCTTGGTAGCGCCTCCAAAATTTACAAAAATTAATGGCGCCTCAAGCTTTTAAACACTTTGGGCAAAATTCACCGCACGTAATTTCATTGGGAACAGATGGAGCTGCACCAGGAATGAATTTGGCTGCTAGGAATTACTGAGCGACCTGAGGACTAAACTATTTATGCATTCTTGTTTTGCAAATCTGATTTCTTCAGCAATGTCGAGAAAGATAAAGAAGCAAAAACAAAATGCTAAAGATGTTATGATCTCTGCGAGGCATAGCTTACCCTCAATTCACACATTCGCAACTCCCAGTGACAGTGATGAGAAGTCTGCCATGGATCAGGCATAGTCATAAACCTGTGTATGTTGGTTGGTTGAAGCATCTATTTATCTAAATATATTTAAACCTCTTTCCCTACAGACATTTTTACTACCTGGTATGTGTGTTGGAATTGAATTACTACTGCCTTATTTTAGTTTTATGCCTTTGTAATGACATTAAAAGCAACACTTACTCAACATAAAACTAGAGAAAAGTGATGGTGAATCAGGCCCAATTCACTTTTCTGTAATTGTGCTCTTTAAAAAGTGGGAAGTATCTGAGTATGAAAGTAGCAAACAATTGCAAAAACTAGTAGCTTCCCCTAAAAGATTACATTTTCTCTTCTTTTGTTCTTTTTGTTTCCCCCACAACATCTTGAAAAAGATTGGCTTGGAAACATAAAAACAATCTTATTGAAAGCTTTACTTTGACAATAAAATATACGTATAACACAATTGCTGGAAAAGCAAAATTACAGAGAAGCAATATGCCTGATTAATTTTGAAACATTTAAAACAATCAATTGAAAACCTTTTAAAGCAACACCTTCTGATGAAACATAGCACTTTACAACATCAAAATAGCCTGCAGATATATTGTTGAACTGGAAAATCTGGAAATATTCTTGGTAAACTGCAAACAAATTGCTATGAGATTCTGGAAATACAGAATGACACTCATTACAGAAAGGACTGCATATTGCTCGATCTGGTCCAGGAGAAGGGGAAAAAATGTGACAGCTGGCTTTGTGGGCACTTGAGTACATTTCCCTCCAGAAGGCTGTCAGGCAAAACCAACTTCCTTGTTATAATTAAATTACATGATATATATTGTTGAAGAGTCATCTCTATTGGTTCTTAAATGTAATGAATTGTTTTGAGGGCCCAAAATGCTGTCATTTTACAAAATTATATGTTTTCCACTTTGTACTTCACTGTTATTTGAAAAATTAATCATAGGGAGGATTCTAGCTTCACTCTGTCACACAAAAAAACCCGTCATTTAAGCAAATGGCTTGCTAGGATTGATTTATAGATATTATATAATATAACATAATGACACGTAACAAAATTTCATTACACAGTAAGGTTAATTTGAATTATGATTTGTTCTCCCTGGTAGGCAATGGGAGATACTTGTGTTCAGTAACTGCTGCAGTATTTTACACCAGCATTTCAATGAAATGTAGCACTCTGAAAATGCATCAATTAGCTATCCTGAAGATAGAAAGCCTAGGTGATCTACTAGGTTTTAAAGGTATGTGTTGTTTAAATGTAATTACTACAATATATGCTGAAAATCTGCTACTTCAGAGCAGTCAAAAAGGTAGTAGTGCGTAGAAGAGGAATTGAAGATAAGTGATGTGAAACAGGAATAATGTTTGGTATTTGGTGAATTATTTCTCTGTGTGGAAAAGCAAGTGGTTGCAAGACAACTGCTCTAATGCAGATGGGCAAGAACCCACAAGAAACCCATATTGCTTCCTGTAGACAAGAGCCTGTGGTCCTCCATGGATGTTGCTCCTGAATGTCCTGCTCTCCTATTTGGAGTTAAATCATAGAATCATAGAATCATAGAATACCGAGTTGGAAGGGACCTTAAGGATCATCTGGTCCAACCTTTCTTGGCAAAAGCACAGTCTAGACAAGATGGCCCACCACCCTGTCCAGACAAATCTTAAAAGTGTCCAATGTTGGGGAATCCACCACTTTCCTGGGGAGGTTATTTCAATGGCTGATTGTTCTCATTGTGAAAAGTTTTCCTCTCATGTCCAATCAAAATCTTCCCAGGAGTAACTTGTACCGATTACCTCTTGTCTTTTCCATGTGACTCCCTGTAAAAAGGGAGTTTCCATCTTCTTTGTAGCCACCCTTTAAATACCGGAACGTGGTAATAAGGTCTCCCGTAAGCCTTCTTTTCTCAAGGCTGAACAAACCCAGTTCTCTCAGCCTTTCCTCATATGGCAGGCCTCCCAGTCCTTTGATCATCTTTGTGGCCCTTCTCTGGACCCTCCCCAGCCTGTCCACATCTTTTTTGCATAGCAGGGACCAGAACTGAACACAATATTCCAGGTGTGGCCTGACAAGAGCTGAGTAGAGTGGGATAACGACTTCTTTATCTCTGCTGGTGATGTCCTTGTTGATGCAACCCGGCATCCTGTCGGCTTTCTTTGCTGCAGCAGCACACTGTTCACTCATATTGAGCTTGTTGTCCACCAGGACCCCCAGGTCCCTTTCCACAGAGTTGCTCCCCAGCCAGGTAGATCCCAGCCTGTGCCGCGCTCCTGGATTATGTTTTCTGAGGTGCAAGACCTTAAGCTTATCCTTGTCAAACTTCGTGAGGTTCTTGTTAGCCCACTCTTCCAGCCTATCCAGGTCTTCTTGCAGGGTAGCTCTCCCTTCCGAAGTGTCCACTTCCCCACTCAGTTTGGTATCATCGGCAAACTTCATCAGGGTACACTTGATCCCATCATCCAGATCACTTATGAAGATATTAAACAGCATTCAGCCCAATATCGATCCGTGGGGGACCCCACCTGTGGCAGGTTGCCAGTTCAAAAAGGAGCTATTTACCACCACCCTCTGGGTGCAGCCTGTCAGCCAGTTCCCCACTCACCACACAGACCACTTGTCTAGAACATAACACATCAGTTTGTATTGAAAGCCTTGGAAAAATCCAGGTAGACAGTGTCCACCGCTCACCCCACATCAACCAAGCAGGTTACTTTGTCATAGAAGGCAATCAGGTTTGTCAAGCACGATTTGCCCTTGGTGAATCCGTGCTGGCTTTTCCCAATCACATGCTTCATTTGACTTGTGATAGCCCCAGGAGGATTTGTTCCATAACTTTCCCAGTGACTGAAGTAAGACTGATGGACCTATAATTTCCTGGATCCTCCTTCAAGCCCTTCTTGTAGATGGGGGTGACATTAGCCTTCTTCCAGTCTTCTGGGATGTCCCTCGATCTCCACGACTTCTCAAAGGTTATGGAGAGTGGCCTTGCAACAACCACAGCTCTCTTAACACCCTTGGGTGGATAATGTCAGGGCCCATCGATCTGTAGGGGTCAAGCTCCTGTAATAGCTCACATACCAACTCTTCCTTCACTGATGGTGGATCTGTGTTTGCATCAACCTGGATTTGTGGTCCCAAGGCCTGGGGCCCAACAGTGCTGGTAAAGACAGAGGTGAAGATAATGTTGAGAACCTCTGCCTTTTCAGTATTGTTCGTGACTAATTCACCTCTCCTGTTTAACAGCAGGCCAATATTTTCCTTCTGCTTCTGCTTATTGTTTACGTACCTGAAGAACCTTTTCTTGTAGTTTTTGGCATCTCTGCCAATTTCAATTTGAGCTGAGTTTTTGCTTTTATAGCTCCATCTCTGCACACCCTGGCAATGCCCTTGTAGTTCTCAACAGGTATTCATCCACTTTTCCATCTCTGGTATGCTTCTTTTTTGGTTTTGAGCAAACTCAGAAGCTCACAGTTAAGCCAAAGGACTCTCTTGCTCCACCTACTTCCCCTACCTTTAAAGGGGATGAACTGTTTTTGTGCTTCTAGGAGAGCGTTCTTCAAAAACTGCCAGCACTCGCTAGCTCCTTTATCCTCCATGAAAGCTTCCCATGGAATCCCTCCCAACTGAGCTCTGAATGAGCTGAAGTTTGCTCTTCTAAAATCCAAAACCTGTGTCTTAGTACTAACCTTCAGCATGCTCAGCAGGATCCCAAACTCCACAATATTGTGATCACTGCAGCCAAGGCTATCACTAACCAAGATATTACAGAGCAGATTTTCTTGGTTTGTGAGTAGCAAGTCCAGCAGTGCCTCATTCCTGGTTGGCACATCTAACATTTGTATGAGGAAGCAGTCCTCTACGCAATTCCAGGAACTTGATGGATGACATGTGATCTGCTGTATTGTTCTTTCAACAAATGTCTGGGTAGTTGAAGTCACCCATAAGAACCAGGTTCTTTTGATCTGAAGCTTGCTTAAGTGACCCAAATATTGCTTTGTTGGCCTTATTGTCTTGGTTTGAAGGTTGGTAGCAGATACTGTAAGATCCCTCTTGGAGACAATCCCTCTGATCTTGACCCAGAGGCATTTGATAGGGCTTCCACAATCGCTGTAGTTGACTTCTATACATTCAAGGTTCTCCTTAACATAGAGCATGACTCCTCCTCCTGTTCTTCCTTGCCTGTCTTTACAAAACAGCCTATAGCCATCCATCGCAATCCTCCAGTCATGTGAGTTGTCCCACTATGTTTCAGTTATTCCTATGATATCATAACTTTCTGAGTGCGCACAAAGCTCCCTGTTTGTTCCCCAGGCTGCGTGCATTGATATACATACACTTGAGGTGGTTGGTCTTGTGGTTCTTGTCTTCGGAGGCAGCTAAGGAGCATTTTTGGCTGCTCTGATTGGCCTGGCTTATTCCCCAGTTGGTTGCAATGGCGCGAGTGTTGCCTTTTTGGACCCCGCCCCCCAAGTCCTTCAGTTTAAAGCCCGCCTCACCAAGCTGGCCAGCCTGCTGCCAAAGATTCCCTTGCATCTTCTAGACAGGTGGATCCCATCCCTCCCTAACAGGCTATAGTCATTGAAGAATGTCCCTTTGTCATAAAAGCCAAAACCCTCATGATGGCACCAGCCACGAAGCCAGAAGTTGATTTCCATTATACATCTATTTCTGGTGGCACCCTTTCCTCTGACTGGTAAAATGGAAGAAAAGATAACTTGGGCACCAATACTTTTCGCTTGCACCCCCAGGGCTTTGTAGTCTTCCTTGATTCTGCCCAGGTTCCAGCTTGCAGTGTCATTTGTGCCCCCATGAAAGAGTAGCAATGGATAGTAGTCTGTGCTCTTGACAAGTTGTGGCACCCTCTCGGCAACATCTTGGACCTTTGCTCCCGGAAGGCAGCGTACCTCTGATGACTCCCTGTCAGGCCAGCAGTGGGCACCACAGTGCCCCTTAACAGAGAGTCACTCACTACGAGCACACGTCGTTTCTTTTTGCCATATTCACTGTGTGCTGCTGGTACAGTTTCTCCTTGCAGACCTTGCTCGTGGGTGTCCACAGCTGTTAAAGCTTCATATCTGGTTTTGGTTGTAATGCTGGAGGGCGGGGACTGAAGCAGAGTCCTGCCTTTTGTGGGTCACCAGGGTCCAAGGTGCCTCATTCTGTGGTGTCTGCCAGAGGAGCATGGTTCTGAAACCACTTATCTATCTCCGTCTCGGCCCCTCTAATACTGCGCAGCCTTTTACCTGTTTTCTGCAACTCGGCACCTGGTGCAACAGATCACCAACCCGTGCACATCTTTTGCAGGTACTTACCTTTTCTCCAGGAGAAGGGTCTGGGCACTCGTTGCAACCTACCGTCTGTACTGAAGTCTCCTTCCTTACCAGTTGGCGGAAGCATCAGACATCTCAGGGGCTTCCTCTGTAGAAACACTGGTTTTAACTCTGAGGTGAGTGGCCACCATTATGGCAGAGACCTAGAGCACTTGGAAGGACAAATACAAGAGTCGCCCTTCAGACAGAGTTTGCTCTCACCTTTTTCTATTTTTAACTGCCTTCTGTATGCAAAAATGGTAACGTGAGCAATTAGCAAGCATTTTTATACTTAGATCTAATTATTTGTCATTTATGTCATTCCAGCAATATCTGTGACTTAGCAGATTTTGTGATAAAGTATTTACTGATAATACACAGCCACAAGCAATTGGGGTATATTTTATTCTTCAAAAAGGATTTTGGGTAGATCATAGAATGATCCACGAAATCAGATTCAGAAAAGTAATTAAATAAGCCTTTAGAGAAAGAAAAAAACCCAAACAAAAAACCAACAACAAACAAAACAAACAAACAAAAACCAAAACAAAAACAAAACAAAAAAAAACCAAACAAACAAACAAAACCCAAACCAAACAAACAAAAAAACCACAAAAAACCAAGACAGGTCCTATTGAAAAAAGAAGGTTTTTGGGGATCACTCCAAAAAGTCAAAATACTATTTTTCACTATTTACAGGAAAGAAATACTGCAGAAAGATATGTTTCAACAATCTTCTTCAACAATCAGCAAAACTTTCAACAGAGGGTCTGGAAATCAAAGTGGATTTGAATTAACAAAATGCTACAATTAATTCTGAATTGAGCACTGGTTTGGGAAATTTCCCAGCACTGTGAAATCCTCCCCAAGCTGACATACAGTAGATTGTGAGTCTTTGTATTATCACGTTTCCATTATCCTTTAAAAAATACACCTTTTAATCAGGTTATAGTATCAGAACATTTCTAAGAGGGGATATTCAAACTCATACAGGAATAATTCCTGCAGGCCTGATATGACATGACAGCCCGCGTGCCTTTTACATTGTTGAAAGTAAGTCATTATCTAACTCACAACTTCAAAAGTCCACAGAATTAGGTTCAGATTGGGCTGCTGGCAAAAGCAGCAGGGATGAGGAGAGGAGGGTTTGCCAAAAGAGAAGGGGTACTGGAATGGACATCCCCGTGGATTCCTTTCTCCTTCTTACAACCTATCCTGCTACTGGCTTGCAGGTCTTTTTCACATAACTTACAGTTGTAAATGTGAAAGCAAAGTAATAATGATTTCAGTCAGGTGCCAAGAGAACAACAAAACGCAGGTTCTTAAAACCTAAGGAACAGTGTGAAGTAGTTAAAATGATAGAGAGAGGTCAGGTGCAAAGAGATCCTGGTTCTTTCTGTCACAGGATTAATATGTGGGAATATGTAAGAGATATATAAAGGAATATCTCATTGGAGACTGAACCACTTAGAGCTGGGGAATAATGATAGGGTCTCTACCATGAGGATCTGCATAGATTTTTTCAAGAAATTACTATTCAGATTCTCTGCTGTGTTTTAAAACTAGATGTAAGAAATACCTACTTGCTGGAACTCAGTAGACTTCCACAATCATAAAATTGGTGCTACAAACAGAAGCAGACCCTGAGAAACTGTTCATGAACGTAATAAAAGTGGCAAGAACTTAGAGATCTGAAAACAAAATTGAGCTCTTGTCTTCCTCAATATTTCATTTTCCCTCTAACAGTTTACAAAATAATCCAAACTTTACATTCGTAGTCACTATCATATAAAGACTTTGCGAGATGTGTTGAAATCCCTGTCTGCATTAAATGAGACGCTTCTGAAAACACTGCAATGCATCACGGGGGGGAGGTGAAAGCCAAGACAAAATGTGAGGTCTGAAAGACAGCCTCAGCCACTGGCAAGTTTTGTGGGGTTGGGGTTTTTTTTCTTCTTAAGAAAGTACTAACCTTTCTAAATGTGAAATATATGAGGACTTCATGCCCTTAACAAATGAATGAGTATGAGAGAGAGAAATGGAAACCAGGCCTGGGGGAAAGTTTGATCCGTGGTTCTTAATAGATACACAGAATGCAGTGCTGGTATAATCAGACTGAGTCTGTTGGAGAAGAGAGATGTGTGGCACACCAATTACCGACAGCAGGGAAAATTGAAAGAAATTACATTCAGGGGAGTGTGAAATGTGAAAGTCAAGGAAATAAATTAGATGTTGTATGACCTCTAGTGTAATATGTGGAGAACTAATACATTTAACCTAGTTGTAATCATGTCATAGCTAGACTGCATTAGGAACTTTTTCATTTAAATTTTCCTCTCTATGGCTCTATGCTCAACTTTTCAAAACGGAAAATAACACAGCAATACAGGCAGCTCCAGAGTTGGTTCTGGAAAGTGAAGCTACGCAAAGTTTGCACCGCGCAAAGGAGCCAAGCTCGGAATTTGTTAATCATGCACCACTCAAATCTGACAACGTTAAATATTAAGGTCACTGGAGGTTTCCTTGATGAAGAAAAAAGACAGTATATCTACTGCAAACTATGGTACATTGTAACAGCCAGTAGACTGAAGTATCTACAGAGTAAAAATGCTCTATGTGGAAATATCTTTACTAGTATCAGAAAAGGGGAAGGAGTGGTTTAAATTGCTTGATGATGTGATTGGGGAGCCTTAAGTATGATGAGACTTCTTTAAAGAAAGCATGGATTTTGGCTGTCATCTGTCTTAAAAAAGGCTCTAAAAATGGTAAAATCTCTAACTAGAGAGGAGCAAAGGACTTCAGGAAGCATCTGATGATGTGATCATACTGAAGCTCTGAATGTTTCAAAGTCTGCCTGATACCTGATTTAAGTATTTCAAGACAGTTTATGTCCATTACTTTTTGTCCTAAGCATCACAGGCTTGGAAAATAGTGTCTTCCTCTTTGCAAATACCTTTTATTTCTTCTTGTCTTCAGGATAAACAACTGCCATTCTTTCATTTTTTCCTCATGATTTCTGCAAATCATTCTGTTTGTACCCCATTTGATCCATGTTCCTAATATGGTTAAGATGATGCAAAAATGGCTTTCAGTAGACATGAAATCCATTTCTTAAGTTCCCATCACGAGTTCACCTCAAGCAGAATTGTGACTAATCTGCCTGCCTGAAAAAAAACCGTCGTAAGAACATTAATTTATAAGGTACCTGTTGGAGGTGGTATGTACATTGAGGGGGAAGGAGGGGAAGAGTTAATAAAAGATACCCTATCCTGTGATGCTGTGATAATGGACAAGAATGTGTCTTTTGTCCACAGAGATCTCCATCACAAACAGAAACAAAGGCTTTGCTCCTGCACTGCTGTTGTGAAGTTGGGTGGGACAGCCCAGTTGTCTCAGAACTTATTTGTGTGTCACTAATTAGCTCAGTTAACAGACTGGATACAATCTAGTTAACAATCTGGATACAATCACTTCAAAGGTTTTACCATGTTAATGGTGATTGTTAATTGTTATGGATATATCTGGCTCAAAAATGAAATCTTGAGGACCTGTACCTTTCAGAAAGTCTGGCACAATGATCGTTATACACCTTAGTACTGATTAATTAGAGCTCCAACACTGCTAAACCAGGCTTCATTAAAAGACTTGCTTGGCCCTGAATGAGTCTGAGCAGCCTGGCCTGTTGTGTTTAACTAAACTTTGCTTGATCATGCTTAAAACAGGTAAAAAAGCAAAGTTTCATGTTCTCATAATTCTTGCGTCAGAACGGTATCTTTTCTGACATAGGAAATATAATTTTACTAAGCACATTCTGAATAATTTTGAAAGAAATTGTGTCTAAAATATACCACAAACCCACACACAATTTTCAAAGGATTTCCACTTACTTTTGTCTGAAAGTCTGCTTGTATTATTTGGATGAAGCATGAATATCAAGTTAATACATCTTTGCCAACTGTCTCTTCACAGATAAGAAAGTAATTTCGGTCTTGAATTTGGAAATTATGCAGATTGCTTATTTCTGTCCCTTCCCTCGCACCATGGTGCTTTTTTCAATGAAAAAAACAACTTTCACAATTGAAAAACAGACCAATTCGCTCCATCAATCTATCCATTCTTCCATCTCTCAAAGCCCAGTTTTCACACCAAACCATTCTCCTCTCAAAGGTATACAGCTTCTCATGTCCTTTCTGGAGATTTACAGAGTGGCACTGGGTTTGACGATGAGGTGGGCGTGTGAGCGGTCTTCCCAACTCCCAGCGGCGGCTGTTGCCTTGGTGCAGGTTGCCGTCCCCTGCTGACCCCAAGGCCGTGGGATAGCCAAACTGTCCCCCTACCCCAGACATGCCATCAGCTGTGCTCCGCGTCCTGCCCATCACTACGGGCTCTTCTGTGTGTCTCGGGCAGGGGTATGGGAATCTTGAATTCTGAAAACATGGGAAAATCCATATGACCTGCTAAGTATGTCTCACTGAAATGCTAGAAAATGGTCTAATATCCTTTCTCAGATCTATTTATTTTTATACTATTTATGTTCATGCCATGTAGTGAGTGAACTTTGTTTTCTCTGTGTACTCTTTTGGACAAACTAATCCTGGTTTGCCAGCAAAAAACAATTTAACAACTGAAAAATCCAGAAACTAACGTATCTATACTTCTGTGTAACTATTGACCTCATTTGGAGCAATTCAGCCTTTCTATAATCTTGAATACTGATGTACAAACTTCACCCATTCAGCTACTAAATTCTTTTCTTCAGCTTTCAAAAGACTTATGGAAAAAGTCAAAAGATTTTTCTTGTGAAGACCGTAACAACACTGTTTTCACTAAGGTAAAGGCAGCATCACAGTAAAGTAAATCCACCAGAGAAAATAAAAAGATGGGCATAGAGAAAAGAAAGAAAAGAGGGCAAGTAAAAAATACAGAATTACATTGAAAGAGGGCTGGACTATAAAATATGGCTGGGACATGGGAAACTATAATTTCACTGCAGCCTACAAATGGAAGAAGACTTTGAGCTTCAGTGGTAAGAAGAGGCCCTTGAAAAGAACATGGAAGGAGCTAGAAGCACACTTAGCTCGTGGTAGGACTACTTTCCTTTTCAGGCCACTATCTCCGGTCATTTAAATCCAATTCTGGTGTCCACTAAGCTGTCTCAGAAAGACAATCTGAAAGCCTGAAATTGTTTCCAGAATGCATGATTAAACTGTCATCTGGATCCAGGCTTATGTGGAAGTAGACTAGCGTAAAACCTGGTACAGGGGATTTGACTCCTGCTAGAGGATTTGACTCCTGCTTTTTCACTTCTGCAGAAGGCAAGATTTCAAGCATTCTATGAGATTCAGGTAATTCCTGGATATAATCATGTTTTCAGAAGTAAACTTGCTTATTAAAATATTTACATTGTTACTGTCCACTATATCATTCTAACAATGGCAGTTTCTAACTTCAGTCGTGTAATTTGGAAAATCTGCCTTTTAACATGTTTAAACAATACTTTGGTGCTGCTAATGAGTAACTGATTTTTCCATCCCATGCAAAAGAAAGAGGATGTTTAGAAGCGGCTTCCGTGATCCCCAAAACTGCTTGTTGGAAAAGCCCCATGCTGCATGAGGCATGTTGTAGGCACTCTTGGGGGAGGCACTGGAAGAGAAATAGCCTTCTGACGAAATGATAATTAATCCGACAGGCCACTTGGTATCCAGTGGTGAAAGCAAACTTCCCCAATTAATCAGTGGGACATCCAGAGGTCGTTCACCAGCTCTTCATACATCTTTGCATCTCTGGACATGAAGGTGAGAAAACGCATGATGAAGTTCAATAGCATGACTTCCTCCTTAGCATTGACCTCTGCTGAAACATGCTGTTAAAAGGCTGTCAGTTGTTGTTTTAATGATTGGAACTGAAGAACAGACAGTAGGCGGTGCTCTCTGTGTTGGCCCGTTCCTGCCTATGCACTCTATTTCCTACCAGAGGAAATGTCTGTTCTCAGCAGATCAGCATTTCCTCAGAAAGCACAACCTTCTTCAGACGGAGTCACGGGGCTAAGTGTCTAAGGAATGAAAGTGAAACAGCACAGGGAAAGTATCAAAGCCTGAGACACATTTGCATGGAAATTTGGAAAACTCATGCGTACTTGTAGTGCTCCTTTTTGGTTCTTGATTTGTCAGCGGTCTACCGTAACATAGTGCTGGACCATGTGGATTTTTCCCTGGCCAGGCAGGCCAGCCCACACCCTTGCAGCAGGCTGGTCCACCCCAGCTGCGGGACTTTGCCTTCATCCTTGCTGAATTTGATGAGATCCCTCTGAACCCTTTCCTCCAGCCTGTTCAGATACATATAATAACTAAGTGAATGGCTTTTGCAGATTTGGTGTTGGTGCTCTGAACTCCTTAGATAACACTGATCCAAAGATGCTTCTGATGAGCTGCAGACTAGAATTTTCCAAAACTTATCAGCAGAGAAAATACAGTTTGTTACTTCAGGAAAGAGTCAGCAATTTGCTCACAGAAATGTGTGAAACTATTAGAAATTCAGCTCTTTGGGCCCATTGTTATCACTGACTGTCACACACAGAGGGGATGGCAATGTGTAGCTGTTTAATGCTATGTTTGAAGGCAACATCGGGGAAAGCATACTTTTATGACATTTTATAACATTTTTCAGTATCTCATGTAATAGAGCAGCACTGTCTCCAGTGAAAGCTCTAGATGCCACTATGCCTATTGGCTTATAAGAATGTATTTACATAGCCACATGGAAAGTCTCCAAGACACATGAAAGAGTTGTAGCCACACTTCGGAACCACTGCCCTCTACCTTGTCCACAGTAATGTTGACCGGATATAACCATATTGAAAACCCTAAAAAAAATTATGAACAACTATTTTTGTGAACTGGAGTGAGAACGGACATGACAGCAGTGAAAAGAAGTGACATTAAGATTACAAAGGATCCACACCAAAATGTTCAAATTGCAGAAATACGAAAAATATGTAAAATATTTTTCACATTCACTCTGCATGTGCATCAGCCTTTGTTTTCCTTTACTAAGGAACCTGAGTTTGAAGTCAGAGCATGTGAAGTTGTCACTTAAAGGCAGAAGCTGTTAAGCAAATTAGAAGGTCCGAGAAGGGCTTTACATGGGCACTTTCTCTTTAGAAGGACTGAAATTTGTCAGCTGATCTTTTTAGCCGCACATGTCCTGTCAAAGGGACTGGTATGAAGAAAAAAATATAGATTATAGACTGTTACAGATATTTATCTGATTTTTGTTAATTTACCAAGTGCCAGTGAAAATATAAACCAGTTTTGCTAATTAGAACTTTCTTGCCTTTTTGAAGTCAGGTAACAGGGACCATTCCCTGTAATACAGACGGGAAAAAAAAAGAAAAGGAAATAAATATAGTTTGGACATGTCTAATTTCCTTTACATTAAGCTGCAGGATGCTAAGCAGCTTAACTTATAAGGGCATGTGGAAGCTAAGGAAAGCACTTGACCCAGTGAGCAGGGGCAAGAGAGAACATACTCTGGGGAGCCCTGAGGTTTTCGGATTTTTCAATTAAGAGAGGATGTGAAAGATAATTTGAAGGAAATAAGGCATTCTGAGTTTGAAGAAAGGATGCAGAATACCCTCAAGTGAAAGAGCTCCCAAGCAGCATGTTGTTTCTTAAGGACTACCTCACCACAGATTTGCTGTACTGTAAAACAACCATAAAGGAACTAATAGGATATTGTATTAGGGGAGCTACTCTCTTTACGCCAAGCTTTTCCCAAGCTCCATCTTTTCTCTTCCATCAACATATGGGCAATCTAGAGATCCTTATCTACCATTTTTCTTTTCCCCAGGGAGGCTGAATATTGATAAGCAGTAATTGTGGGGTTTTTTATTGCATGAGTAATAATAACCGTAACTGCAACATTAACAAAAAGTTGCTGTGTCTGCTTATTACTGTGCTGACATATAACTACAATAAATCTGGTGTAATAACAAAAACTTGACTTCCATATGGTCATGTTAATCTTCTATTCAACATTCTGAGATAACCAAGAGGAACAATTTCTGGAAGGGATTTCTTTTTTTCCCCAGTACTGTCCCTGATAAAATGTCTATTCAGTAGGACTGTGGCTGTATTCGGTAGCTAAAATTTCAGAGTGAACTGGGACTACACTATTAAACATATGCCAGACTTTCTAAAGTTATATTATCTAATCAATTTTCTGCAAGCCAGACAAATATGTTTTCCAGTCTGTATAACATAATTATGACCTTTACAGTCCTCTTTAGTTATGACTGTCTTCTGAATATTTCAGGACTTCTTATTCGCTGTTTTAGCCAACTAGTTTGACTTGCGGTAGGGTTTTAAACCAATGCATAAAACACACAAACTGAAACACAGGAAATTCCACTTAAACATAAAAGTTCTTTACTGTGAGGGTGATCAAATGCTGGAACAGGTTGACCAAAGGGGTTATGGAGTCTCCATCCTTGGGGATACCCAACTGGGCACAGTCCTGGGCAAGTTGCTGTAGCTGGCCCTGTCTGAGCAGAAGAATTGGACTAGGTGATCATCAGAGGTGCCTTCCAACCTCAGTTATTCTCTTATTTTGTTAGAAATGTCAAATCTTAGAAGATGTCAGTACTGGGTGTTTCTTCCAAGAAATCCCAAGGTCCACATTCATCCCACATAGCTTCAGGCAGTTCAGATAAAAGCCTAGATGCTTCTGCAGTTGATACCAACACAGAGAGAAGCACGTTCAGAAGAAAGTTGAAATCTGCTTTAGTATAAGCACTCCAAAACAAGGGCAGGTACAGCACCAGCAGCAACATTATGTTATAACTTTGGAATAGTTATTGCTTTTTAAAGAATATCTAGAAAAGTTATTTCTCACAAAATTGGAGACTGAGTTTTTGCTCTCATATTCCTAGTTTGAAGCAAGACAGATAAATCTCTTCTCTTTATATTTCCTTCTGCTCTGCATACTTTCTTGTTAAGGCTGTAGAGCTGTGTCTTTAATGGGTACATGAATGCAAGCTATGTATCAAGGCAACATCACGAGCAATATATATCACTTCCAAATGCTTCTCTGCATTTCAAATTCTACCACTTAATTGACAAGTCATATAAAAAATTCTGGTCATGTCAAACACAGAATTCCGACTAATTCAAGTCCATGTGCAAGTTTTATTATGCATAAGTCATATAAGGGTGATCATTGGCTTATACAAACTTGTATCTTGACAAAAGGTTAAAATATGACTTTTGGAAAGCTTTTTCAAAAATTCCTTAAGGAGAGAGGTACAGGATTGACAGAGGGGATATATATGAACTTTTTTAGGCTATTATGATACCGCCAGGTTTTATATAAGACAGGTGTGAAGGATAAAATTAGTCAATTACTGAAAAATAATGAGCAATGCAAAGATGACTTGTCTGTGTTATAGCCCACAGCTGCTGTTGCACATCATGGAAAATAACTATCTCAATTATCAACTTGGCACAAAGAATAACGGTTGTGAGTCATAATTAAAGCAAGTTAGTTGAACTGATTTTGCTGTGCTTTATGACCAGTAACCTGCAGGTGAACATGAAGTTTCACTTTTAAGACCTGCTTCATAATTTAGACCAGATTAACATTTAACATACTCCTCATGCTCCTTTGTGCATTTAGCAAAGACCTGCCTTGTTCCAATGAACAGGAAAAATGCAGAAAAAAAGAAACCTTCAATTTGAAGGGGATATTTTTAGAAGCCCCTCATTCTGTCATATTTATTCATGCTACTTTCTTACTACGTTAACAACTTTTAAAAGTCTTTTGATCTACTTCATTGTATTTGTCTAATTATTTGCCTTTCTTTTCTGGAACTAGTAATATAAACCATACTCCAAGCACGGGAATGAAGTCATTAATCAAATTGCAAATTTAACTATCACAGGGAGCAACAAAAATTGGCAGGAATAGATGGTGGATGGTATGAAAGTGTTTCTGGCAAAACTTGACTTGACTTGTGATGTTTTGCAAACAAGTCACTACTTCATGCAATTATTGTTACCATTTCTCATCTCTCAGGTATCTGAGTAGGAACAAATAGGAGAAGATTTAGTCAGCTGCCAGCACTGCCCAGGCGTGGGAAGCTTGTTCAGGACTGGCAGTATTGCTCCTGCCACCCCATACAATGTTGGCAGAAGCTCAGGGCTCACATTAAAATTACGACAGAGCCCTTCCACTTCCAGAACAATTCTCCCATCTACAACCACATGGGCTAGCAGCAATGCTCACTGGGCTGGGGACCGCAGCTCCATTTTTTACTTTTCTGATGCTGCACAGAGCTCCACAAAAGTGGATGTACGATGTCTAAGAGCTTATTTTAGAAAAAGGTTTGTGACATTGTTAACTTTGGATATACACGCAGTTCTGCTTCCTTCAGGTTACTAAAGATTCAGGGCCCAAAATGTAAGGGCAGGTAGTTCCTGAGCCAGAGTCAACAAAATCTATGGCTTCCCCTAGCGTTGTGCAGATCATATGCTTCCTCTCATGGACTGAGACTATAAAGTGGTATTTCTGTCAGTGAGAAATATTAACAGAATTTTTCTTCTATTCATTTATATATTTTTTATAAACTTTCTATTAATTTAAAATGTCTTTGAGGTGTTTGCCTTTCTGCCAAATTTGAGTGAAAATCACCAGTAAGGTTAAGAGTTTTAGGGAAGTGAGACAAACACACATGTAAACATTCGATTTTCTTAGAAAATTAGGCTAAAAATTACCAGTTTGATCCCACATTATGTATATAATCAACCACTGCAAATATTAATTTTTATTGTGTTCTTCTCACTCTTCCATGCTTCTGCTGTATAACATCTTCTTCTTCTATAACTAAAACCTGTGAACTGGAAGTCTGCATATAGTTTAGCTTTATGGTGGTAAGTTATCTGTAAGAAGAAAGCAATCTTTTTCATATAATACCAAGGAAATTAATCTTTAATATTTAGTCACTTTCCAGTCCACTTTCAGACATCTTAGTAATCCACTCAAATAAAACATGCATTGTAATTTAAAAGGAAATGTATTTCAAGGGAATTTTCATTAATACGCACGCTTCTCTCAGTTAATATAGTGCTCCGAAAACAATATATTGAGTAGTATATGCCTAATTCAGTGCTAGTGTGTTAATCCTTTGGGAATGGCACATTAGCAGTCTTGTTTAGATGGAATAGTCTTTGCATGAACATTACTCATTCAAAGCATGTCATTCACAATTCATGTCAGATACCTGATATCATCAATTAATGGGTATGAACTCGCTTAAAACAGAAGAGCTGGGTATATCATAGATCATTTTCCACCTACTAAGGAAATGAAAATTATATGATCGTATGTCTGACGACTCTAATGATTTTTAATCTAGTTTAGGCTTAACTGAATTTAACCAAATTTTCAGAAGATAAAGGTCTAGCAGAGTTCTGGATTCACTCTGCTACAACTTGGGAAGCAGGCTGGTGGAATATCCAAGCTTTGCATTTTGTTTTGATCAAAATATTTATTGCTGAAAAATAGAAAAATAGTGAGATATTTCCCAAAACAAGCCCCAGCTCTCCAGCAAGACTGAATCACTGAGGCCTTGGGTTGCTGGTAGGAGGGTTGGGGAGAGGAAAGGGTGAAAGAGAAAGAGACCTTTCAACTTGGAAAACATTCCTCAAAAATATACACATTTATTGTCCAAAAGATTGAATAGCAGGCTGATCCTTGGCAGTGTCACGACACTTTTATGCATCAGTGTTATGAAAGATTCAAGTTACGTTGCCTGTCACTGTTACTCAGTGTCTTTGATGCTGGCTTGCTTTAGAGTAAAATAAAAAGTAGCAGACGGGGACTCAAAGGCCTGTTGTCTGTATGAAAGACCTGTTTTCAAGCTGAAGCAGCACTAACAGATGCATGGCTTGATTCCCCCTTTGAACCAAGAAAAGCAGGAGTACTATTTTGTAAAGATATCAAGTGCTTGTTTCCCCTGAACAGCATGGCAACTTTGGTGTTCAGAGAGTAACCTGAATCACATTATTCGAATGAGGTGAAAAGTGGTGCTATGTAATTGAAAGATGGTGGAATGAGTGCATACAGACAAGCACAGATCAAAGATAGCATCACACAGGTACCGGTGGTGATAAAAGGGTAGAAAGACATCTGCAGAAGATGACTGCAAAACAGAATTAGGATGAAGTGGCTAGTGTGATGTACAGCAGGTCTTATCTACATAGTAACATGTCGTAGGGTAGTAGGACTTGATTATGTTTTAGAATTGGGAGCCAGTCTTTCATTTTGCAGTGCTGGTTAGTTATGCCATGGTTCTGTAGGAATTAGTACCACCCACCCGTGAATTAAGAATGGTACACGAGGGAGCTTTACACCAGGTGATTGCACTGGGGCCATGCACTGCTTATGTGTCTGGTGCCTGGTGGGATGCTGTCCCCGTTACATCCTGCAGATGTTTGTGGCTTTTGTCGTTAGGGGTGTATTAGTGTTCCGCCACTGCCTTACGTGCTGACTACACAGAAGGAAAAGTGCATGTCTGGAAAGGAAGGTTGCAAGAAAATTAAGATCTGCACACACAGAAGGTAAGAACGAGACCGGAAAGGGCAGAAGAACTCAAACTCATGGACTTGCTAAAGGACAAGTGAAGTGGGGAAGATGCGCATGCAATAACCAGTCTGGCACAAACTCTGCCAGAACTCTGCAACTGCAAATCTGTTTCAGGATATGCCTTTTTTAGGATCATTTGAAAATATTTGATCCAGCAGAGCATTTTCACAGTGGAATATTGCTTTGTGCTGTTGCATTGCTGTGGTTTTAATTCAACAGCAGGCACCCAGAAACTGGACTTACAGTCATGAGGAATGATCTGATATGGGTACCCCCAAGAGAGCATGGAAATGTAAATTAGCAGTTAAGTTGTAGCTATATCACTCTAATAAAATGTGTCCAAAATATTGGATTAAAACAATAACTAAAAACATCCTCAACATAAACCTTTGTAATAGAAATCCTAATAACGGCAGATTATATTACATTACTGGGTAAGTTACATGTGCCGAAACATATTTTAATCTACCCAATCCAAAATGTTCAACTTTTACTGTAAACACGCAAATTTAAACACGAAGCAATTGTTTTGATTTTTAATTGAGAAACAAAAATGACAAAATAATTCTGAACAAAGCATAACAACTTTCTTTCTATTACAGCCCCTGTAATATCACGTTTCTCCCATTTTGTTATGAGGAAATCACAACACTTCAGCCAGATCTATCCATTCTTTGTAAATAGCAAGTTCCCAACACTAATAATGTAATCAATATGCTCTTCAGTTAAAGCGGTGTATTCACATTTTAGGCCTGGGCTGGAACTCAAACAGCCACTTCCCACAAGGGAAGTAATGATCATAGATGATGGCTCTTCTACGTAAAAAGTAAGATTTACCTTACTCCTTCCCCCCATTACACAATGGGCAGAAATTAAAAAATCTTCCGAATGTTTTTGCAAACTCAAAAGTTGCATAGATATATTTGTGTTCTCATTCAAGAAACCTGAAGATCTTTATTTTTCCTTCTCATCACTTGCTTATTTTCTGGCCAAGAGTAACATATTTGATCGCTATCCAGACTAATTGAGCCAGTATATAGCCAGTAGTACTCTTGTGCTGGTCTATATCGGTGTAAATTTACTGCTGCCTAGAAGCAAGGAGGAGAACTACAATTGCAAGATGTGTCCGATTTGTGCTAAATCCCGTCATGCAGATTAATTATTATGGCTTGCTCTGGGATGTGTCTTAAACCTCATTCAAGTCCATTATGTTATAGTTGGAAATAAAAAGTTAGATTTAGAATCAAGGCCATAATTTTGGGGTTTTTTTTTCGCCAGTTTTTAACTAAAGCCAGCTCACCATACGTTGAATTTCATACCTATAGAGAATATTGGGGATAGAAACCCCTAGACTTTGTAAATAGAGGAAACAAAATGGCTCCCATTACAGATAATGGATGAACATTTATTTGAATTAAACATTTAAATATGGCTAATTAACTCATTAACCTTTACATTAACAATTATATTTCACACTGTGCACTACACTGTTGCTCTGCTGTGGTTCATGGGATTCTTAATTAAATCTAAGTCCAGTGGTCTTTCAAAGATTTCCCATTAATTCCACTATTATCATCCACAAACTGGGGGAAAATATTCCTCAAGACTTTGTCTTCTGATAGGCTTGTGGTTACACTCGTCCCTGCAAGAGCAGTGGTTCGCCTTTAGTCATTCTGTTAGAACCACAGAATCCTGCGGTATTTAATTAGAGAGTCTATTTAAAGAGTTTATGAAGCAAAAGGCATAGGAAGAGTTTTGTGACAGTGATTAAGGTTTCCACTAGCTCAAGGTGCTTGCCTTTTCATAGAGCTGTGTTCTCCTTTGCCGTCTCGGAATGACTCTTCTGGGTCCTGTTCAGAGTTCTGCAGTGCTTAATCCTTATTAAAATTCCTGTCTTAACTCCTAACTTCTGTGTGTTTGTCTGCCTTTCCGTTCTGAGTTAACTTCTAGATGAGGATCAGGATACTACTTCAATATTTGGAAAGCTTGCATTGAAAACCTCTTTTGGTTAAAAAAAAAAAATGCAGCTGCAATTATTTGAGCTGGAAAATGTCCAACGTTCTATGTATTAAAATTGTCTAATGTTTTGGCCTCAGGTAATTACACAGTGCCTGTTAGTAAATCATATAACTGCCCTTGCTGAACTAGTATAAATACCAGATGGCTCTACTGACCTAGTACAGCACTGATCGGCTTCTCCTATGGGACATAACCTCTAGCAAGGTCTGCAGCACATTAAGGTACAAGGTTTTCTGCAGGTATGTAAACCAGGTTTATAATACTAACATATCGCACTGTTCCTCAGATGTGAACATTGTCAGCCAGAGTCTCTAAGAGACAAAACCTCTTAAATCATCTTTTCCTGGAATCATAAAAAAGAAAGAAAAAGTTAATTACTGAAGCTCAAGATGTATGATAGCTTTTTAAGTGTAACTATTCAATGACAGAAAAAATTTAAGAAGTTATTGCAAAAATGATGACATTAGATTTATGTCTTCTCAGTTTTTGCTCTTTTTCTTTTGGCTTTCATCCAGTTCATCAGGTACAGTTTACTGCCAGACTATCAGTCTGTTTCATTAAAATAGCTTCTATGTCTCTTTTTATAAACCATTTTTTCTGTGCACAGGATGAACTATAACATTTCAAGATTTGCTATTTGTTGATCTGATTGAAAATATCGGACACCGCTCCATAAAACATCAGAAGCTTCCTGTTTCTGCCATTTAATACTTCTCTCACTTCGAATAGTTATCCAGTGATGCTTATTCTACCAGTTTATGAAGCTTCACATTCATCTCAAAGTACATTGTAAACAGTTCCTGAATTTGGGAGAGACGAGTATTGACACTTTTACCTTAATTTTCATCACTTCTAGATGAAAAAAAAGATATTTAGAGTTCTTCTATTTTGTGATTCTAACCCAGAATTGCAAGTAGAGAGAATATAATTTGCTGGTAGAGAAACTGGCAATAATATCAAAATAAAACAATGCACTAAATTGTTCATAGAAAAACATAGGCATGGGCTCAATTTAATACTTCATAGGAAAAATGAGAAGCCTCTTTAATACCATGTTCAGATATTGGCTTGGAGCAGGCTCCAAAGGAGACGAAATATCCCCTAGAAACACTACTGATTATTCAGAAGGGTTAAGCGCCAGCCCTTGTTTCCTAGAACACAGCTGCTGATGTTCCCTTGACCTAGCTTGACTTACCCGAGCAGAGTTACAGTGCAGAAATATTGAAAAATAGGGTTTATGTTGACAGGACAGTGTAAACCAGTGTTTCCAAAGGGAATTTCAGTTTTCTGTGAAAAGGCCTTTCTGTTGTCCATCACAATGATCCTGCATTGTTTGAATTTCGCATGAAGCTACTCACAGTATAAATGAAATTTCACTTCTGTGCTTTTGTTCACTCTTAGAGGCCCTTCACACCTTATTATTTTTCCTCCGTGTGACATCAAGCAGAGTGTAGTGGAATGACAGAGCACGGTTACGGTCATATTTTGCAAAGCTTCCGTAAGTGACCCACTCGTCATTCTGCTAATCGACATATTCCCATGCTTACCTACCTCATCCTACTGACATTTATAGCCAAAAATTGTTGTCCATCTTGTACACTTGCTAAAGAGTTACTGAGTAGTACATCACATCTCTGTGACAGACTAATGAACTAATGCCAAGTAGAAACACTTATGTTTATTCATACAGTATTGTCCCTTTTAAGGGTCTTGTTTACTTTGTGTTACATTGATGAATGCATTCTGCATATAGATCTGTTGCCAGAAGTTTTTCTTTATGAGGATTTTATTTTTATTTTCCAGAGGTTGGAGAAAGGTTGTCTGGCTTGCTTTCAACTGGGGATCCTTTTTTTTTTTTTTTTTTTAAAATCCTAGTTCCATTTAGTCACTGAATGCAGGCACTGAAACGTTAATAAGGATGCAGTTGCATTTTAGGAGTGCTAGAAAGGTTGACCTCACTCTCTTGTAGAGACAAAGGACTTTAATCTACTTCCAAATTGTGATAAACTATTACCAAGAAAGAGCATGGGGGAACTGACTTTGAGAGCCCACCGCAAGCTGACCCCACACCTATCGTTGTCCCAAAAGAGACAGATAACCTTCCTGCACATGACCCCAAATCTCCTATCCTTCCTGAGGAAACATAGCTTACCTTTTCTGGGCTGAGATCTAATGACAAAAATTCAGCCCAAGCTGCAAAGACTATTGTGGTATTTCATCACCCCAATCCACTGTTTCCATATCTTAAGAAGGTCAGAAAGTTAAGGAAATAGAAAAAGAAGAAAGAAAAGAAATAGAAAAAGAAGAAAAAGAAAATAGAAAAAGAAGCAGGTCTGGAAGGTTGCAAAAAAAGACTTTGTTGTGATTTATTGATGCAAAAGTGTAATCCAAACTTTTATTTCATATACTCAGGGAAAAATATCTCTATATTTTAGGTATTACAAGTTTTTCTACGTACTGAATGTCTCCAAATGCAGCTAAACTTGTCCTGCTGCTGTTTTGATCTGAATCTCCAATGCAAGCAACATCACAGGATAAACACCTCTGGTTTGTCTTCTGCTTCCAGGCAGAGGCGCAAGGTAGCAACAGCAAGAGCTGCTGAACGCAGGGAGTCGTTCACTCGCTGTAGACAGGGAGAGGTTCCTTGCTGCTGTCTTGGGCACTAACTTGGGCTCTGTTCCTGGGTAGTTTTTCTACTTAAGAAATTCTCCTCTCTACTAACCATATTTGTTTCACGTTCAGATGACTTGTTGCTAAACAAATGAATGGAAATCTTTTGTCTAATCAGATTATTTTGGTTTTAATTAGAGAGAAGGGAAGAATTAAAAAAAAACAGACAAAAAACCCCCAGGAAAGCCAGAGACGCAGCTAGTGTGACAAACTGTTTCTCTAAATTCAAAGTCAGGCTGGTTTGGTATTTCAAACAAATAAATACAACATTTTTTGGTTTTCATTGAGCCTTCTTTTAAATGAAAAGCCACTGTTCATTATGCAAAGCAGAAAATAACAATGCTATGCCTAGATGAATCTCAAAAGCTCAGTATCATTAAAAATAACTTTTTGGAGGGATGTAAGGACCCAAGAGTGAAAAGAAATGTAAATCTTCTGTCTGTATCGAGTTGTCTAGCAACTGGATATAAAAAAATCTTTTTGTGTAAGTTCTGCACATCCTCTAGTTTTTTGCATCAGTTTGTTCGGGCACCATTAGCCAGCTACACAGAAACTCTGCAAGCAGGATATGTACAACTCCGTAGCTTCCCACCAGCCTCCCTGGTTTTCTCACCAGCATTTCATACCTTTCCATGTTGGTGATTTTCCTCTTGAAGCCTTGAGCTGCTGATATGCCCCATCTCAACAGTCCAGCCTATCTCTGCAGTTTCACCTTTCTCATTTTTCTACAGACTTTTTTCGCAGCAATAAGATCCAAGGTTACACAGTTGTGCCATATCAGAGCTGGTACCTGAATCCTTGCTAAACAGAGAGCTAAAACTGTTCTGAGGTTTTTGGTGGGGGTTTGGGGGTTTTGTTTGTTTGTTTATTTGGGGTTTTGGGTGTGGGTGTGTGTTTTTTTCCTTAAAGTTTAGTTTAAGGCCCCAGGATTACAGATAAGGAGGCTCATATAATCGCACTGGCTTTGCTCCCATGTTTTCCAAGGCAATTGTATTTTTTTCTTTTTATGCTTGTCCACACCTTTTCCCCTTCAAATTGCCTAGCAGATTTCCTTCCTTCATTCCCACATCTTATACAAGAAAGGCAGTTTACCTCCCGAGACTATGCATAGAATATTTCCTGACATTCAAACAGACGTGGCCTGTAGTACCAAAAGAAAGGAAGAAAACCGTATAGAAACAAAAGAAACAACGTGTCGTACAGCTGAACCTGCACTAAACCCACGTTTAGAGAACATTCGTTCCCCTTTCAGAGATTGTTCTGTACAGTCTCTCCGGCAGGACCGCACGTCAAAACCCCAGCCTCAGCTCCCCAGGTAGGTGCTGTTCCCCTCCTTTTTCTGCCTTCGGCCCCCGGCTTTCAATTCAGGTTACTGTCACCTGCTGCTTTTCACTCTTCTCCCTTAGGAGAAAAATCACACAGCTGCACTCATTGAGGATATGAATTCTCTCAAGAAACACTCCTTGTAGGCTTTCCAATTCTTTTCAAGATTGTAATGACTTGGGTAAACAGCTGAAGATCTGGTTGGTTTTTTTTTTTTCCTGTATTCCCTTCACATCCTATTTTCAAATAAGCATCACTTAGTTTGAGGGCTTTCAGCTCCCTTGTTCTAACCTAATGGCTGTGCTTTCGCATGCCAAGGTATTAGCTGGAGGTATCGATCTGAATCTCACTTACTGTCTTAAAAAGGCAGGGCACATTTTTTGTAACTCCTGCTAGACTGTGTGTCTGCTTTATATCAGATTTGATTTAATAGACTTTTTAAAGCTAGCCTGTCATCTGCCTTCCCTGAATATGAAAAGAAGCGTATTTACAAGGTATGCACCTTAGAAAGCCTTTCATTGTCCCGGAAATCTCTTACTGAAGCATCTATTGAAACATACGTGCTTTTTGGAAATCTTAAAGCCACTTTCCTTTGTACAGACACCCTAAAGTTTGTTTGCTGTTTTCTGCTTTGCTTTTTGTCAGGTCTGAGAATGGTGTATTACACAGGCACCCTGCAGTATGGGAGGATTTCAGAAATATATTGGTCTGCTCCAGAATCCATCATTTATTAATCACTGCGCCTGGTGCTGTTCCTGCCATCTATCCTCAGTCACAGTCTGAGTCTCTTCAGAAGCAGATTTTGCTTTTTTTTTATATTTTGTATCCTACAGCAGGAGTGAAGTCAATCAGCTTCAATCAATGCTGACACTATGAAACACAAAAGCAGTACATCAAAATAGGAAGATTTGAGGGCAAGGTTGCTTTATGAATACAGGAATAATAAACTCCAGCTGTGTCCTGCCAGTGGCTACATCAGCTACACAATCTGTTTTATTGGTTTGTTTGTTGGTTCAGGGCTTTTCTGTGTCTGTGTGTATCTGAATTCAGTCTTACGTAGCTAAATCGAAGAGTTCGCCTATAGAAAGAGTTCTGTCTTCGAGATGGAAGATCCATAAACATAAATGAGTTTCTTTCAATAGCTAAGTGCATAGCAGATATCTATTTTTTAGAAACAAACTTCACAAACAAGCGTCTACAAACCTCCTTTGAGGAAAACAGAGGCTTTGCAAAAGATCTAACGATCTGCTGCTTCTGGACATAAACTGGTTTGGTGAAACTAGACACATTTCTTTGTAGTGTGCACGAGTTGTCACCACAACTCCAAGTTAGCCCTGTAGCAGCATTGTGTGATTGAAAGCTCCAGGTTTAGACATGGATTTCCTCCAATTGGTGATTTGAATTTGTAGTCCTCACCAGGGATTTAACTCTATCTACAGTCAAACATAGCCCTGATGTCTAAAGACTGATGATGTTCACTGTACTTCATCCTTCTTCCTCAGGCCATTTGTCACCTGATGTGGCCTGAGCTGACTGCACCAGAGCCAGGAGTCGTCTTCTTGAAGGCTTCGCATTATTCGAGCAGAGCCCCACAGTTCTTCACATAGCTTTGTTGTAAAGACACTGCAAGGTGTGGTATTCTTATACCTACCATATCTATCACCACCTATAAGTTGGTTGCAATAAAAAGTAGAAAACTTGACAGCAGACTGCCTTCAGTTATGATGAAAATTATATTAGGCTTTATCACTACCTCCTGGGATGCCTTAAAGCTTAAATAACGCATAAGTGCAACTTGTCTTACAACTGGTATGAATGACAATTGCTCTCTTGCTCTGCTTTACCTAAAATATCCATGTAATGATAACGGTGCAAATGCTGATAGATAAATGACCCCATTTTCCCTCGTTTATCTATCAGCATATTATTAATGCCGATGGATAAACGATCACATTTTCCCTCCTCCCAACAGCATTTCAATCTGAAGTCAGACTCTATGCTATTTTCTTTATTTAGAGTAAAACAGACTCCCATATCAAACAAGGTGACACGAACAATTATTGTCAGTGTTAACTTCACACATACACAGCAGAATTTGGCTTCAGATTTCATCAGTGCTGGAAAAGATAAAAACAAACACTATGATAATCCTTAGCTTTTACAGCATCGTTCATCCAGAAGCTTCACAATGGTTTACTATGATACGTTGACTCTCTCCACTTATTTTTGTCATTTAAACTAAGCAATAGAGCTGATTGAAAATTTTTTTTAATCCTTTAATTTTATTAAAAAGTGGTTAACAGAAATGTTTGAGAAAAATCTTTATTTCCTTTGGAAATACCCTTTTGAGATATTTTAGAGAACGTTTTCAGGAGGAAATGCCAAAAAATATGGGTTTCATACTGAACATTTTTGTTCCATGCCTAATGAATATCAACTTACCACTTTTTACAGATAAGTGAAGAGAGAGGCAGAAATACATTATTGTTGTGTCACACGTTTATACATTGCTTTGTTTGCACATTGGGAATTTTTTATTGCTACATCATCATACATTTCTATGTTATAAGAGCAATTTACTCAGGGTCACTAGGAAACACTGCCTCAGTCAGGAACAGGACTCAAACCAATTGCCATGCTTCTCAGTCCAAAGCTGTAATTACTGGCCATTTCTTTCTTGCACATTATATTAGCTGTGAAATATTCACTGTGATTAACAGTAATGACGGATCTTTCCTATTCTAGCATGCAACAGGGTTTTTGTTATATCCATTAGAAATTATAAAAGAGATTGTGTGAAAATGAAGAAAAAATTCTAAATAAGAGTTAAGGTTCATTGAAGTTAATTCTTGATCAGTTTCCTCTCCATAAACTCTCTAAAATAATTATCCACACGTTCCTATAAAACTCCATTTTATTACAAAAAAAAAATCATTTGTAGAAAATACAGTCAGCTGAGTGAAAATCTACATTCGTTGTGAATAACTGAACTCCACAGTTTCAGAGGACAGGAAAAAGGTAAAAGCGTCTCACTAAGTTAAATCAGATACGAACTTACTGAGTAAATTTGTAACACTGTATTCAAACATGACATTTATAAATGGGGTTATCCAAAGGTGCATATATTTGGGGCCCTGTGAGAATAACTAGTAGGGAAAATAGTTGAATTAAGCCTGATTTCTTTCCTTGAAATATCTCAGAACTAAACTTTCAGACTGGTACAAAATTACATGAGAAACTTAATCTTACACATAAAGGTCTAAAACAGCAGAAAATGTATGCAGTAAGTTATACACGGAATAATACTCTGGGATCCTGTGCAGAAAGGAATGCCTTAAAAGTATAGTATTTGTAACTTTACCTGTGTGTTTATTCCTTGGCACGAACAGTATCTTTCCAAATATAGGCTGCATGACAAGATTTATTAAGTGGGAAGTTCTTTCAGTGGGAGTAATATTGATATCTAATTAATTATAAAACAGCAACTCTTTATTAAATCAAAGAATCAGATTATTGTGATTATGAGGTGTGCAGAGACTTCATGGTTCAGATGTTCTGGTTAGTAAGATTTCAGCCTGAATCTTGAGTCATGGACATGAGTTAAGAGTTGATATGCAGGAAAATGTCGGATTCGGAAACTTAAACAAAAGCCCAGGAACTCTGGATGTTGGGAGGTTTTGATACTGCTGACCTAAACTGAATGGTTTTTTGTCGGCTTACTCACTGCCTATTGCTGAAAGTGGTCTTTTGGAGGTTTTTTGGTTTGTTTTTTTGTTTGCTTGTTTATTTGTTTGTTTTGGTGCGAAAAAGAAGTATGATTCTGAAGCAAGCTTTCACAAGATTTCAGGGCGTCAAGCCTGAAATACTTTTAGTTTCACGTCTTGGTTCATGATAATAAGTTTTCAAACTTTATTAGGGAATAAAAATTTGGATTTCTAACCAGTCATAGTGAATAAACACTCCTCTAAACACTCTAAAAGGGCTTTTGGAAACTGTGAATGTTCTTTATGAAGGCTGAAGTTGGAAGTCTTGAGAGCTGGACACACTGAACACACTTCTGCAAAACATCTGGATGACAGTGAATCTTACGATTTTCCAGCATAAGCAATAAAATTGTGAGCAATAACATTCCATAAAATATAATTGATTTTAAACACTAGTAACTATGTAATAGTAGTGATAGTATTTTAAAGTCTACTACAGATACTCTTGTCTGCAGGCAGTGAAAAAGGCCTAATTAAAATGAACTGTAATGGTGTTCGACCAGCATGTGATTTGACATACTATAAATTCATTCCCATATTAATTGAGAATACTCTTTTTTTTGTGGTCTCCAGATTAATAATAAGAAAGGGGGAAAAAGACATGAAGGTAATTTATTTGCTCTTTCTACAGTACTGACATTTTTCACCTTAATGAGCACTTAAAATGTAAATTATACAGTCAGCTTAAAAAATAGAACAAAAGATATCTGTGAGGATTTTTCTTATTTTTCACATCAAAATTAGCTGCAATTATGATAAAAAATTTTCATTTTTCCACACCAGACTTTGCCCAAAAGTACTGGGCATCATGAAATACCTTAAATCATGTAGGGTTCTTGCTGATATTTTCCTTGACTTAGACCTGAAAGTTATGAACAAGTTTTTTTACTTTAGCTGAAGACAGAAAACTGCATCAAGAGTACTGTTAAGTATTTCCTTCAGTGTTTTGGGGTTTGGTTTTGGGTGGGTTTTTTTTTCCAAATGTGAATGTGTTATTGAACCTAGGCCTGGCATCTTCTACTACAATCTTGAAGAAGAGACCAGACCTCAGGGAAGTTGCTTAACCTCCCTGCTCAACCTGCCTAACTCCTTTTATTGACATCTAGTGTAGAATTACTTCATGGTTTATAAAGTGCTTTGAGGTATTGAAGTGAGAGGTGCTTTAGGACTGAGGTGGTATTGATAGTTATCATTACATACTTATTTCATAACCCTCAGAAAGGAAAGATTTGTTTATAGCTTCAGAATTTTTCACCAATCTGTAGTTTAAATTAGACCTCAGAGCTCCATCCGCTGGCTTTTTCTCCTGACTGCTAATTGATGCTGTTCTACTATCTGGCTTATGAAAAGAAAATGATACCGCCAAAGAAAACGTGCCTTAAAAAAACATACTTCCCAGTAGAAACACTTCAGTTATTCCCTAACATCCTGGACAACTACCTCCAAAGAAAGATGACCAAGATCTGTTACTATTATACATATTGTGCATTCATTTTCCCAATGATATGAAGATTATTGATGCAGTTCTGGTTTGGAAGATGTGATTCTCTTGAAATTACTTGGAAACCTGCGTAAAAAGGTTTAATAAGGCTACAAAAGTGAAAAATATGAATATCTGTGAAAGGCAATATATAAAGAAAAAACAAGTAAGCGAAAGATTGCCTAAAGAATTCGACTCCAGGAACTGCTTTGTTCTTTATTCTCAGGATTTATAATCCTCTCTGAGAAAGCACGCAGTCTATGAATAATTATTAGGAAAAAAAGTACTGTCAAGTTAAAAAAAGAAATCTTTATATTTCTTTGACAAACAGTTTTATTACTATTTTTACAAACTAATAGTATTATGGATACAACACCATAATTGTTTTCTTATTCTCATCTTCTAAATTAATCTCCTGGGAAATGTCATATTTTTATACCAGAAATATTTAGCACTGTACCTGTTACAAAGTTCAATAAGAGTGTTCCAGAGCATCTTGTAACACACTGAAAACTTTTCCAGAGTACTCTTTCTCAAAAAATACACATCATACTGAAGGGACGCTCATAGAAAGGAAGCCTGATCTTGTGATCAAAGCTAATCAAAGCTACTTTAGTATTGAGTCCATTTCTTAGTTTTTCTGCACAAATTCCCTATGATTTTGATAAACGGCACTTCTTCTCCATGTACATTTGCTTCCTATCAGTGAAATTCATATAATAAAATTTCCTTCCATCATTTTCCTTGTCTGTTTAGCTTGGAGGCAATGGATGTCTCTTATATGGTTATAAACTTAACTGATCCCCACCAGCAGCTAAAACATAAATCAAATGGAAATAACAACAAGCGTAACCACATTGATAAGACTAATAAAAATGGTTGCTGTAAGAAAACAGCACAGTTGTCAAACCAGTTAGATCATATCAACAGATATTTTTTTTTCTGCTTTTTCCATGTTAGACAAGATCCGTCTCATCTAACATGTCCCCTTCTTTAACGGCATGGTACTTCTAGGACTAGTGCACTCTATCAAGAAAATAAACCACTGATTTAAATGTAGCTAAAAAATGCACTTCAGGGTATGTTGAAAGTATATCTTCAGCATTGCTCTGAGATTCTCACTTCTAAACTTTAGATGGAGATACACTAGATAAGTGGGAAACTGTTTCCTCTTCTAATCTATGCCTTATAAATACAATGAGAGTGAGGTACTGAAGACAACGATAAAATAGTAATCAAATGTACGTTGTAAAAAATAGTGATTATCAAAAAATGAAAATGTATTTTTGCTATAACTCTCAAATTTATTTTCATTTCCAAATGTTTAAAACTAACCCATATTTTTCATGTAAATATGTGTATATTGTTTAATTGCTGTTTCATACTTAACACTTATTGAAATATTTTCAATCACAATTTCATTAATTTTTACAACATTGTTTCATTTCCTGACTGCACTTTTTGAGAAATTCTGTATTTGTCTGGACTAGGGTCATGTTAACATTTTTTGTTTATCAAGACATAGTTATATTTTTAGCCAACTTAAATATTGTCCTTATCCTGCTCTCTCTCTCTCCCCTCCCTCAAATCATGTTTCAAATTAAGTTATTGGTCTGTTACAGAAAGTGCTGCTCAATGAATCAAAAATCTAGATGAGAAATTCTGTAGAAAACTTTGGACCTTTCCCTATCAAGTGTCACTCCTCCTCCTTTCATGCTTTTGCTCTCTCATGCTGTAGCCATGGTTTTTCTACTGCAGACTTGATGTTTTGTGCAGCCATTTTAGGTGTAATTAATTTTTTTGTAGAGCATACACCTAATCAGCACTTTCAGGGGCATCTGCAGCTCTGGGGTTAGCTAATTACCTGTCAACATTTTGATGGTGTCTGTGTTGGGTCATGTACTTTATTCCTAGCCTATTGCAAGCAAATAACTGAAAGGAAAATCAATCATGTTTTGTTTTCATAGCAGCTTTTATTAAATGTACCAAAAGCTTTTTTTTTTTTTTCCACTTATTGGTTTAGAGCTTTATTGCAATTCCATTTTTAAAAATTATGTATACTAACACATACGAGTGCACATATGAACATTTGTGCTTGCATATATGACTGTACAGACAAACAGCCCTGCAGCCTTATGTTTCCAGATGCCCTGGAGGCTGTTTTGAACTGCAAGGTGAGTATCACCTGAAAATATTGAATTGCTGTAGAAAAAGCTTTTCCTTTCTTCAAAATTCAGGAATGCCTACAGCAAGTATTTGTAGAAAGGAGAAAATGGATAGAAAATCTCAGGACATGATCAATGTACTAATTTCCAGCATGAATGAACTCTCCAGAGTTCTTGAAATGGATGCATATTTATCTTCTGACTAAATCAATATTTGTCCTACAGAAAACTATTGATAGTCTCAAGATTTTTTGTAATATAATTGTACAGCTTTCAATTACTCTCTTTTGTTGATTTCATGCTGAAAACAGAATCTTTTTTTTTCACTGTTGACTTAAGCTATGAAACTCTAGCATTTTAAAAATTGTTTTGTGCGATTCCAGGAATATTAAAGGTCCCAGAATATTTTACAATGCTTTGCCAAACATCAGTTGCTGGGACTTCTGTGTTAATGCATTTCACACAACACCCTACCATTGTTTACAAATCATTTTTCATTATCACTTTTGTGCCTCTATCCGTTGTACTGTATTGATGAAACCTGGGAATTGAAACATGGTGTTTATTTTGTGGGGTATTGATATGTTTGGACAGTTAATTCATGGGTGGCTAACTTCACTGCTGTTGCTATTTGATCAGTACACAAGTGCTGATCAGATTTCTCTCATGCTGTCTTCTCAGGTTGACTAGGAAGAAGTAACAAAACTTATAGTTTGATCTACTTTCTCTCAGTAGGCTCTAACTATAAAGCATGTCATACCTTTATGTTTCAAAAAATCATAAATCAAAATAAGCTCACTTGCAGCATCTTGAATTTCAGAGTTTAAAATGAAAACAAATGTAGATGTTGATTGCAGGCTGTTCCTAGCTTTCTCAATCTTCATACAAAAATATGTCTCTTCTCAGAGTCTTAGTATTATGTGTACGTGCGGAATTGTTTGCATTCAAACTCATGGTATTTGTGTTCATGTTGTGTCACAAACTAGGAAAGGCAAAGTCTCCAGAAGCTGAGGACCGTCTGTGACTGATCGCAGTACAGACTACTTCATCATCACAACATACACAATGTAGAATAGAGTAGAATAGAATAGAATAGAACAGAACAGAACAGAACAGAATAGTATAGTTTAATTTAGTTGGAAGGGACCTACAACGATCATCTAGTCCAACTGCCTGACCAATTCAGGGCTGACCAAAAGTTAAAGCATATCATTAAGGACATTGTCCAAATGCCTCTTAGACACTGACAGGCTTGGGGCATCGACCACCTCTCCAGGAAGCCTGTTCCAGGGTTTGACCACCCTCTCAGTAAAGAAATGTTTCCTAATGTCAAGTCTGAACCTGAATTGCCTCCAAAATTTCTAATGGGACAAGTTCAAAGAGGATCATCACTTCAACACCCAGCTCTGAATTCAACCACACACCTAGAGAGGAAAAACCAACCAAATCAAAAACTCTTAAAAGATTATTGTCAAAGGTCATGCCAGAAATTAAGGGATGACAAAACCAAGCCTGATTGTGGAGCCTGGGTTTTCACTGTCTCTTTCTGGGTGCCAGGGAGCCTTACAGAGTGTTTTTTACCTGCATCTGTGCATATCTGCCCTCCCCACCTGAGCACCCTACGGGAGGGTGGTGTGAGCTGGACCGGGGGATGCTCAGCACCACTGAAATGCAGGGGCTGTTTGCCAGTCTCAGAGTAGCTCTGGAGATCTCTGGGGAATTTTAGGGTAGAAATTTGAGGCACTTTTAGCAACAGCTGGAGGAAGGCGAGTGAAAGCAAAACAAACTAAGTTTGGTCTTCTCAGAGGTAGTGCTTGTAGCACTCAAGACTACCAGTACAGACTCTTAAGTCTAGGAACTGCCTTCCCGCCATGGGGATCAGCCCCTGCAGGGCATCACTGGAAAACAGGGGCTGAGAAAGCTCTTAAAGAAGCCATGAAACCAGACAAATCTATCATAGCAGGGACATACAACTTGTGAGACCTGACCTGCTGTGTGTGATACTGCCTTTAAATTCACACATCTACACCGAGCAATTGAATCACTTCAAACGGCTGTGACCTGAATCACAAAATTCTCTTGAATCAGCACCCTTGAATAAAATTTCTGATATTTCTTTTGCTTTTGTTACTGCTTGGTCACCTCCACGACATTCTTTATCCAAGGAGATGCTGCTTTGGCATTTCATTTTAGATTGCTTTTGCCCCTTGTCTATATAGCATCTCACAGTCAACAAGACAGAATATAAAATAGTGGTTATTTATTTGTTGGCAGAATTGCTGGTGCTATTGCTGGTTATATCTCCACTGGCTGCAATTTCCAAATTAACTATCATATATACATATACATACATATGCACATAGGTATACACATACATGTATAATCAGTTCAGTTTGAATGGAGTATGTCAGAGTAGGTTTTCTCATAGAAAGATTGCATCAGAGCTTGTTTATAGATATAGTTTTTTGATGTGTGTATAAAGATATATATGAATATTTATGAATATATGTACATATAATGCAAATATATAATGCATACCATCCTGCATTAGGCAATCTAATATCTACAGGCATCTTTTTCCTTTCCTTGTATAAAGAACCTCAGTAGACTAATGGACCAAATCAGATGTCTTAGGTAGCGTGAAAACCTGTCAAAGGCTGGTTTCTTCTTTGCTGTTAAACACCATTAAATAATGTTATATATTTCCTGTTATTTTTTGATGTAAATGAGCAGTGTAGTTGCCCTTGCATAGACATTTGTAACAGACATTACGCTTCATATGAATGAACAATGAACGGGAGAGTCTGGGTGTGGAAGCACCAGAAAGAGCAGCCTAAAGTGAGAGACATTAAAACTCAGATTAAAAAAAAGGACAGATCAGAGTCACTATGAGGTCCTAAATTGTACAAAAAGGCACATCCAAAAACCCGCACATAGTTACCAGTTCAAGGAGAAGGTAAGAGATGGGATGATGACACTGTATTCAGCATCACCTTTCCTCTTGCACTTGCAATTAACCCTGGCCAAATCACTCAGCCCCACACTTCTTTGGCGCTTGTGGGTATTGTAGCATGAGATTGTTTCGGTGAGTGAGGGAAACCAGTTCTGTTTTAAAATGAAACTGCCTTTCCCTTCTTGGTCTCCCACTGAGCCTTGTGACCTGGCTGTTACAATGCTGTGACATTAATTGCTGCAAAGTGTGATCTATAAAAAAAATTCAGAACCATTGTTCTTAGCCTACCACACAATTATAACAGGATATTTTTGATCATTTAATCCGTGCAATTTAAGTTTTCAAGCCTTTCAAGTTTGTGGGCAGTTATGGTTTCTCTGAGAATAAGGCTACAGATCCTTGTAGACACCAGCGAGTCATATTAAATCGGTATCGTTTTAAAAGTCTGTTCTAGGTGAGAAATAAATTGAGTTAAAAATGTTTCCTTGTCAGGACACTGCTTCAGAAATAACCTAATCTTGCAATCTCAGCTCTGTTCCAGCTTCTAAAACTTGTTATAGCAATGGAGTTCACCTAGTTCTGTCATTTAAATGTTGTCATTAGGCTGTGATAGATGAGGAAAGATTCTTAATATGCCATTGCTCTTTTTATTTTTGTTTATTTAAGCTCCATCCAGATCAAAATATTTCTCACTTCACCTCATTTCTCATTACACTTGAAAGGTTTTTGTGTATAATTATTGGCTAGTGAAGATAAGTGGGTTTTTTTATTTATTTATTTTTGTTCTGCAATTTGTTACACTGTTTATCTCTCACTCAAAAGAAACCAAGGCTGAAAATTTTAATGAATTGTGCGTACATCATCTGCGGGTTTCGGTTCCTGATAAAGGAGGTTTTGTTTATGTATTATTTAGCTAACATGCACTTCTTTGACTAAGCCAAAGTATCAAGAAAAATAAACAGAAGCCTTAATCGAGGTTTTCTCAGAGATAATTAACTGAAGGGCTTGTAAGATATGAGCAAGGGTTTGTTATTAGGAATGGGAGAGAAAACTCATATTTCGTTCAGCTCAGGATCATTCCACAACAACTGCCCCTGGAGGAAAAGTAATTAAGAAAACCTGCGGTTTTGCAATGGATGCCTTTTCTAATGACCAGAATTAACCTTTATTTTTTACTTTATATTTAAAATTCTAATTATTACCCTGGTCTACTTACAAAAAGAGTATTTTGCTGCATTCAAGGTTTGATGTATTATAATACAAAAAATATTTTCATTAAGTGAAAAACAGGAGTCATATTTTGATAATACTTACTTTAACTACTTACTACTTACTTTTGATAATACTTACTTTAACCACTTCACTTGCTTTTAACCACTTTCTTTAAATGGCAGAGAAATCTCATCAGTTCAAAACAAGAATTTCTTTTGAGAGGCCAATCTTTCTTGAAGTAGATGGAGACAAGTGGCAATGCTCCTTAGCAATAAATTTATTTGTTCGGGCAACAATTCCTTTTCACAACATCTCCCCACCTAGGAAATTTATCCTCCAGGGAAGACAAGACCATATGTTTCATCAGGATTGCAATCCTTCTCCAGTCAGCCCTCATTCCTCCTAAGAAAAATACCAATGTTCCCTTTTACCAAGGATAAGCATTTCACTTCTCTAGCACTTACTTTTCCTCCTTTGTATGAGTTTTTCATTTCAGCCTTTTCTTCAATTAATTGCAAAGTTTGGGGGCTTTGAGGGGGGAGAGGGAAGAATCTTTTGGTTTTTTTCCCAGTTAGACTCATGTTGATGGAATTGAAGCAATAGCAGCAGTTTGAAAAATAAAGAATAAAAAGAGGAAGGAATCGTATGTTGTGGACAAGAGAGAGTCCATGAGGTTAGTGCAAAACATCTGCAACTTTTTAGAAAAATTTGTGCAATTTTCTGGGCTACTAATAATGACCAGTTCATAGCTGTGCCCTCAGAAAGTCTTCCTTATCCTCTGAGTCACTCTTTGTTTTTAGGAGAATCAAAAAATGTCCCCAAACACTTACTAGAAATTATATGCAGCATGGTGTACTACCTACCATAACACACATACAAGAAGCTCTTCAACAAATGAAGTGTAGCGATCTCAAAAATACCAAAGTTATACTAACTAAAAAATACACGTTTTCATAGTAAACATTACATTACGAAATTATAAATGAACCATGCATCAAGGCTTCCCATTACTATAGAAGTAAAATAGGGGGGAAGGCTTAAGGAATCCATAGGTAGGAGATTAAGTGCTTTTTGCTGTGATTGCCCAGATTTTTTTCCTCATTAAAGTGTGTGCTCATACCAGCAATATGCATAGTCTATAACTGGTAGGATGTAACAGTGAGAGCCGTGCATAGCTTAAACCTCTCTGATCATGTCAGTGTTTTGGCAAATTACGTGAGTGTTGCTTACTAACAGAATGGATGGGCGGTTGTTTCAGGGTTGCTGCATCATGCTTCTAGTTGGTTCATTCCTTGGATTCAGGAACTTTTTCATCACTGAGTGAGACTGAGCTGGGCATCAGTGTAAAAATCCAGAAATTTCTCTTTTAATTATAATTAAATGATCTTTAGAAACTCTTAGATTCAGAAAAACGTGACTCTTAGTAGCTCCTTCTTGAAGCATAGTCTCAAGATAAATGATGGTAGAGTCTTATAGTAGTTTTCTCTGAAATTAGGTTAAGTGAAAGATGTGGAAGCTGCTGGGTAACACGCTGAATTATTTAATGCTACCCAAACAGCTCCACACATGCACTGCCATTTTCATATCTGCCCCAGAATAGCACCAGAGTATGGGATTCAAAGAACTGCACAGTGGCCTTGCAATGCACTGCTGATAGTGGCTTCGTGCTGCTATAGGTGATGGATAGAATCAGAGAATCATAGAATATCCTGAGTTGGAAGGGACCCACGAGGATCATCAAGTCCAACACCTGACTCCACACAGGGCAACCTAAAAGTTAAACTGTATAACTGAGTGTTGTTCAAACGCTTCTTGACACCACTTCCCTGGGGAGCTTGTTCCAGTGCTTGACCACCCTCTTGGTGATGAACTTTTTCCTAATGTCCAGTCTGAACTTCCCTTGACACAGCTTTAAGCCTATCACAGGACACCAGAGAGAAGAGATCAGCACCTCCCTCTCCACTCCCCCTCATGAGGAAGTTGTAGACAGCAATGAGGTCACCCCTCAGTCTCCTCTTCTCTAAGCTGAACAAATTTAGTATCCTCAGCCCCTCCTCATAAGTCATGCCCTCTAGTCCTTTCACCATCTTTGTTGCCCTCCTTTGGATACATCCGTAATATATAGTTTGCAGAGCTGCCTCCCAGAAAGTTAGGTGACTGCTGTGGGTTACCCAGAATGCTTTTGTAAAGCTGAGATGGCTTCTCAAAAATCTGACCAACATCTGAGTTTTACCTCCAGAACCTGGTTCTCAGGCACTCAGATTTCTGGTTCCAGGGTCATTGCCTTGCCACGTCAGGAGCCACAGGCTGATTCATATTGGCTGAAACGCTCACCCTAGAAATAGCAATTTAGCATCACCACGTTATGGGTAAGGAGGAAGCAGAGATTTCAAGGCAGATGCTGATTTATTTCTAAACCTTTCCTGTCCCACACTATGCAAAGAAGGTGCTGACACTTCCAGCACCTCAAAGAGACATTCATAAGCACAAAGTACAAGAAATTAAGCCTAGAGGCAAAGGAGATGGAGATAACTATGCTAAGGATACTATCCAAAAGGAAAGGATCACAGTTGAACAAAAAAAAGAAAAAAAAGTTGTAGAAGAATTTCTTCTAATGTCTATAGAGTCTTTTTTTTTTTATTACTGTTATCAACTTTCATCTGACTGAGGAGATTTTCAAGTCTTTGGAGAGCACACCAAATAAATCTCTTTCAAATTTATGTATTTCTGAAATGGCTGCATATACCTACTATTTCCCACAAGTGATCTGTCAGTGTCTTGGCTGAGACTTCACTTAATAGAGCCTCAAATAAACTTTCTGTGTACTGAGAGTCTTTCAAGTTTCAGAGCTTAGAAAATCCTGTGATGCATCCCTCCTCATTAGTGCTGCTATATTCCGACGTTCACAGTTCACATTCATTCCTTCCATAAAACTCTCCACCTGGGTCTTGAATTGCCTTCGTCACCATATTTTTGAGTAAGTGGACAAATTCATTCTGTTGATGAATTTATCCTCAAGGCAAATTTGGTATAATTACGTCATTGGTTATATACAAGCAGAGAATATTTTTATACATGTTACCAGAAGCTATCACTTATTTCCTTGGAGAAGCTTTAATTTTCTGCCAAGTTGTATTCCAGTTTTTCAGGTATCCTCTTCACTTTCATTCTGACAAAAGTAACTCATACTCATAATGAAGAACAAATCTCACAAAGAGGAAACAGGACATTTCTCCGGCTTTTCTCAAGAAGCTTGTTCACAAGGATTTGCAGCTACTGGAATAAACATAAAGTTCCAATGTATCTTATGTCTGTCAGTAGGGCAAAGTCATTGTTCACAAGTCAAAATTAGGTAAGCTCTACTTATCCCTTGCAAGATAAAGCATTTTATAGGAAGATATAAGCTATAGTTTGACATCTGCATCAATGCTGAGGGAGAACATTATTGAAAACACTGCTGGGCAGCTGTGGTATGGAGTAAGACTGCAGATTCTCCATGCCCAAGTCATTGAGAATGTTTATGTGCACTTTTTGTTAGTGGGACATTTTAAAGATTTGTTTCTATTACTCCTTGCAATGTAGCAATTATCTTCAAGGTATCAGCAACACACACACACACAAAAACCCCAGCAAAACAACTGCTGTCACTGGGTTTTCTAAATCCAAGCAAAAAACTTCCTAATCAAGTCAAGAGTTTAGAAATTAAAAGAGCGTATTTGAGCTCTCAGAAAGTGGGAGCCAGGTTTTCAAGAAAGTTCAGCTCTCATTTATGGCATTAGCATGCAATTAATTCATTTCTAAAAAATCTTTTACATGTAATACGATTTTTTACATTCATTGAGAACTGCATAGATTCTTCTGAAAATTTACTTTACAGGTTCTGCTTCTACTTTATTGTCATTGATGTGTGGGAGATTTCTTCTTTGAATGCATGTTGAAATAAGCCAGAAAGTGTACCAACTGAAAGGATGTTAATGTAGAAACAAATTTCTTCTCAGTGAAATTTGTTCTTCTAAGTTAGAAAAGTTTTCTATCAGAAATCTGTAGGTCTATGAAATGGAGTGGTTTTCAATAGATGCTGCTAATTTCTAACATATTCTTAAAAAAATCGTCATATTACTGAATTTAGTTTCAAGACATTCACATTTGACTTTTCCATAGTTTTCATGGTTTTGGAATTTTTCATGTCATGGCATATTATGCAACACTGCAATCATCAGAGCACCTCAAGTTCTTCTTAATGATCTGAAAACTTCAATAGTATGGTCTATATGTGGATGGAGTCAAATCCTGAAGACCTAGATTTGGATAATATAATTTCAAGTTGTGTGCTTCAGCAGGATAGGTGAAATTGGTTTTAATTGTTTTATGTTACAGAAGACAGAGGTACAAGAGTAGAGCAAAGGGAAATTTGCTGTAATTGATGAAAAAATTCAGGTGTCAAATCAAATGCTTTTGCTCCCTTGAGAGTATAAAAACAAGCGGTACCTGAATTTTCCAGTATCTTTCTATTAGCGTAGACTGGACATAGTCTTACAAGGAAAAAAGTCTTTCCAAATTATTATGGTTATAAATACGTTCTCCTTCAAAGTTTAGCCCTATACAAAAGAATTTATTTCAACACTATTATTTCTAAATGAAGGTTTTCGACATACATAGAAGCTTGTGTTAAGATAGCTTTAGAAATCAAATTATTGTTTTCCTAATAACTATTCAAATATGATCATTTGTCAAAGTACATCAGTATATATCAGTTCATGTCAACTTTAACGGGGACAAGATGACAGGAACTGAATGTTTCAACACAAAATAGTGTCATGTTAATTTCTATTTTTATTTAATGGCATTTCTAGGTAAATGCTTTCTCATTTTAATAATTCTTCTCAACCTTCCTTGTGATTTTATTCTGTACAAATAAGGGTGGGGGGTTTTGCTTTGTTTTGTTTTTTAGGCTGGAAATATACTACTGCATTTAGGCACTTTTGAAGCAGTGATAATTTCCTGAGATTTGAGAAATATTAAAGCTATTTTTTCTGACTTTTTACACATAATAAGAAACAATCACACATCAATAAGTAGCTCTTATTTTTTTCGAACACAGGTTGTTAGAAGTATGTCAGCATTATTGTCTTAATCAGTAAAATCCAATTTACTCTATAATGGAACTGCTGAAATTCAAGTCCCAAATTTTCAGCTTCATTCAGATTTGGTATCATTTTACTGAAATAGGAGACAAACTCATCTTTCAGTTTATCTCTTCCCTCAGAAGATTTGTAGAGGTAAAAAGGGGAGAGAGGGCAGTTGGGGGTGACTCAGGTATTCACCACTGATACAGCAGGCTAACAGACTTCTAGATAAAGGTATGTCTGTAGAGTTGACATGCTAAAACAATGTGGCCAGCAACAGTATATATGCATTTTGTAACACTGTGATAGCATAGGCCAACAAAACATACGCCCATCAGTGCTAACCCTATAGCATGAGCTCCATGGTATTATCTATTTAACTAGTTTAGGGTAGAACTGCAAAGGACTAACAGTTTTGTATATGTAGTGATAGTAGTGGTAATGACCCACAAAGTGTGTTCTTAATGAATGAGTTTAATCATAGAATCATAGAATAGTTTGGGTTGGAAGGGACCTTTAAAGGTCATCTAGTCCAACCCCCCCTGCAATGAGCAGGGACATCTTCAACTAGAGCAGAGCCCCGTCCACCCTGACCTTGAATGTTTTAATACAGTTTTATATTCAGTTGCAGCAGTTCCATGTAAATTCTTTTTTCTTATTTTTCTTTCTTTCTTATTACAAAAACCACAAACACTAAATCAAATTAAATGCACACTAAGGCTCCTTTATACCACTCTGAGAGAACTTTTGTGTGTGTGTGTGTCCCCTGTCCAGGGGGCATGAAAAAAAGGATTTAAATGAAAAATATAAAATGTGTTGCAGTCTTGTCACTTTTTTTTTTTAATGTGACTTGAGGTTGAGGAAGAAACTCATATCCTTCAGTGAGTTTTTGTCCTTTCTTTAACAGTCTTTTAAAGGCTTAAATGCTACATTCTCTTACATATACAAAGTCGATTAGCAGACTTTAATAATTTAAAGTGACATATTAAGTGTCATATTTTATTTTTTATAGCTTAGCCAGTTGGTATTACAAAAAAGTATGCAAAACCAGCTAGTATTACACCTGCTGATTTTCCACACTTGTCAAAAGGATAAACTGATTTTTTTTTCAGACAGGATATCAGAAAAAAGCCAACCTTAACCATTTTAATGCAGAGCTAGAATAACTTTGGGCAACATTTGATCTGGTTTATTTGACCTCCTTTGAGCAGATGTACTAGGGTCTCTGGCTGATACCAGTGCTTTCATCACTCTTCCAAAGCTATCCATGTACGTCAGGATTATTGAAACTGGATTTCCATATCTGTATCTATTGATTGATAAATACATACATACATACATACATAAGTAGATATCTGTTAAGAAATTAGAGGTTGCTGCAATGGGAGTATAGCAGGCTGACAAATCCGGCCATTTTTAAACTTCAAACCAAATTTCACTCATTATTATTATTGTCATTATTATCATTATTATCATTCATTGTTATCATTATCATTCATATCATTATTATCATGGTATTATTTTATTATTATCATCATCATTCATTCACTCATTTACAGCGCAATCTATGTTAACAGTCAAAACTTACATGCCATTATCATCATCACTATGTACAAAACCAGGTTACTTTTTAATATGCGTATTCTAAGTACCTCTGAGTATGCGATACCATGGAGCTGATGCCATGCAGTTAGCACTGATGGCTGCGATCCTTGTTGACTTTTAGTCTCAATGGCCAAGGTGCTCAGGCTGGAGAGTACTTTGGCGAGAGAAGTTGAAATCAAAATGGGGTTGTCTTCTTCCTTCTCCATTGTTCCTCTTCAGGTTTGACATTTTTATGTCACTTGCCCCCCTCCCAAAAGGGGGAGTCACTTCTGCTTCTGATGTTACTTGTCTTGGTTTTGTCTTGTCATCCCTCTTGTGTATTCCTGAGGATGCCCTACCGATTTGCAGTCCCTGTGTGTAAATAATGTGACAACTTTTTGTCAGTCTTGCTTACAACTACGCACATCTTTCTTTGCCCCTGTGGTGGTTACATTTCTCACATGTGTATGTAAAATTCTTACAGATTGTGCCTGGCTACCCTGTCACAGTGCTACAAATTGGGTAAAAGTCAAGTGAACTTTAATTATATCCCCATCAGTGCTCTTAAAATTTACTGATAATTTGAGTCTGTTTAAACAAAAGCGACAACAACAAAAACCCTTGGAAATGGAAGGCAAACTCCAACTTCTAAAAAGCTGAAGTGCTGTGTATGTTACTGTTATGCAGTAACTTAGATAAACTCACTAAGTTTTGCTGTCAAAAGCACACAGCTGAGCCTGTGCTTTAATGTCACTATTTATGTATTATAGCTCTGTTGGGGCTCCTGTCCACCTAAGAGTCTTGGTCAAGGTAGGCCTTATTGACAGGGAACATGCCACCCGTGTGTCATGTTTCATGTAATATGAAAGCAGTATGGTCCAGTAATGTGTCCCAGCAGGTCTAGGAACATCTCTGCCTGCCTGTTAATGACTGCTGCTCCGCACAGACGTTCCACCTAATAGGAGCAGATGGCAGCACAGCAAAACACATATAGATGAGTTAAAGCATATGCAATTTCTGAAGTAAAAGTATGCTAGATTTCATGTTGGCTAACATCTACATAAAAGTAGATATCTTTTTTTGCTTGTGTAGTAAAGATTGTAAAGTAAGAGTAATAAAGATTGAGCCAGAAATTAGAGTAGTAGTTAATAATAATCAGGGTATAAAAATGATTTTTAAAAATGGCAAACATCTTAACATTAGTTTGGCATATAGCTTCTACTTGTTTCCTTGAAAATTTTTCTAAAGAGTTACTTTTTCCTTAGGAGCTGACATGAGATCAGCAAATTGTATATGCTGGAGCAATTGATACAGGACCAGCTCTTCTCTCTCTCTCTCATTATATTGGAGTCAACAATAAGAATAAAACTTGAGCACTTGTGGAGACATCGTTTGATAACCTGTGAACTTTTGGATTTCAAAAATTCCTGAGGGATACAAGTCCTGAAATTCAGCATTGAATTTTATGCCAGTTTAAGGCTGATTCACACTACCTAGCTCCTCTTTTTCAGTGCTTGCTATCAGCAGAGGTCAGTCTCTCTACCCTCATTTTGCTGATGAAAAATAATGAGGCACAGAGAGATAGGAGTGACTTGTCTAAACCCATCCAGCAGGTGCAGGTGGCTTTGGAGCCTGAGTTCAGAAGGTCCAGCGCTGCCAATTTGTTGTATCCAAGTTACAGAATAGGCTGCTTGAATTCCCACAAGTTTCTTACACTTATAATCTTTCTAATGACAAAAGAAACACACCTTGAATACAAAGTCAAGGATTTCTTGCTAGACTCTTAAAAGTCTAATCAGAGCATTACTACTAGTACAGTTACAATGATGCTAAAACTGCGTTTAAAATTATATGTGCATATACAGAGTTCTTCACCTTCTTCTGATGTTATGCTCTTCTTCCACTGCTCATCTGGGTCCTACTCTCAATAGCTTCAGACTGGCACTGGGCTGGAGGGCATCACGGTCAGTTGTTATCACCCTGAGTCCCTTGCCAGGAGAAGTCTGTTGTTGACAGCTTCTTACTCTTTGCTATAGTATTCTTTGGAGTAATTTTTGTATTTTTCCTAACCTGCTTTTATACACTCTAACATGCTTTCAAACTTTTGCTAACCTTGTTCTTTTTTTTGCTGATGTGTAAGTCCATATTACATTTGAATTTGGTATATAGAGTGAGTTTTATCCAGCTCCCAAAGCTGAACTCCTTTAGCGATCAGTAATTGACTGCTGGTGAGTTGTTAACTTGGTGCCCTCAGCTATCATCCTTTGTATTTTCAAGGCCTCTGCTATCATTCCACACATGTCATTCTCTATGCTAAATGTTTCTATAAACAAATTAACAACAAAATGAGGGCTAAGGAGAATCTCCATCCTTTATTGTATGCAGGGGGAAACACAGTGACAAAGGATGAGGAAAAGGCTGAGGTACTTAATGCCTTCTTTGCCTCACTCTTTAACAGTAAGACCAATTGTTCTCGAGGTACCCACCACTCTGAGCTGGAAGACAGGGATGGGGAGCAGAATAAAGCCCTCATAATCCAAGAGGAAATTGTTAGCGGCCTGCTACACCACTTAGACATACACAAGTCTATGGGGCTGGATGGGATCCACCCAAGGGTACTGAGGGAGCTGGCAGAAGTGCTCACCAAGCCACTTTCGATCATTTATCAGCAGTCCTGGCTAACTGGGAGGTCACAGTTGACTGGAAGTTAGCAAATGTGACACCCATGTACAAGAAGGGCTGGAAGGAGGATCCGGGGAACTACAGGCCTGTCAGTCTGACCTCAGTGCCACAGAAGATTATGGAGCAGATCATCTTGAGTGCCATCACACAGTACGTACAGGACAACCACGTGATCAGATCCAGTCAGCGTGGATTTATGAAAGGCAGGTCCTGCTTGACTAACCTGATCTCCTTCCTTGACAAGGTGACCCACTTAGTGGATGAGGGAAAGGCTGTGGATGTTGTGTAGTGGACTTTAGTAAAGACTTTGACATCAGTTCCCACAGCATTCTCCTGGAGAAACTGGCTGCTCATGGCTTGGACAGGCGTACTCTTTGCTGGCTAAAAAACTGGCTAGACGGCTGGGCCCAGAGAGTGTTGGTGAATGGAGTTAAATCCCGTTGGCAGCCGGTCACAAGTGGTGTTCCCCAGGGCTCAGTATTGGGCCAGTTCTGTTTAATATCTTTATCAATGATCTGGACGAGGGGATTGAGTGCACCCTCAGTAAGTCTGCAGATGACACCAAGCTTGGTGGGAGTGTTGATCTGTCTGAGGGTAGGAAGGCTCTGCAGAGGGATCTGGACAGGCTGGATCGACGGGCCAAGGCCAATTGTATAAGGTTCAACAAGGCTCAGTGCTGGGTCCTACCCTTGGGTCACAGCAACCCCATGCAACGCCACAGGCTTGGGGAAGAGTGGATGGAAAGCTGCCTGGCAGAAAAGGACCTGGGGCTGTTGGTCGACAGCTGGCTGAATATGAGCCGGCAGTCTGCCCAGGTGGCCAAGGCAGCCAATAGCGTCCTGGCTTGTATCAGAAACAGTGTGGCCAGCAGGACTAAGGCAGTGATCGTCCCCCTGTACTCGGCACTGGTGAGGCCACACCTCAAATACTGTGTGCAGTTTTGGGCCCCTCACTACGAGAAAGACACTGAGGTGCTGGAGCATGTCCAAAGAAGAGCAATGAAGCTGGTGAAGGCTCTAGAGCACAAGCCCTGTGAGGAACGGCTGAGGGAACTGGGGTTGTTTAGCCTGAGGAAAAGGAGGCTGAGGGGAGACCTTATGGCTCTCTACAACTACCTGAAAGGAGGTTGTAGCGAGGTGGGGGTCGGTCTCTTCTCCAAGTAACAAGTGACAGGATGAGAGGAAATGGCCTCAAGTTGTGCGAGGGGAGGTTTAGATTGGATATTAGGAAAAATTTCTTCACCGAAAGGATTGTGAAGTGCTGGAACTGGCTGCCCAGGGAAGTGGTTGGGTCACCATCCCTGGAGGTATTTAAAAGACGTGTAGATGTGGCACTTAGGGACATGGTTTAGTGGTGGACTTGGCATGTTAGGTTTATGGTTGAACTCAATGATCTTGAAGGTCTTTTTCCAACCTAAATGATTCTAGGATTCTATGATTCTATTCTAGGTCATGGGTAGCTCATTCTATGCAGAATAACTTCTTACTATTAATATCTAATAGTTGCAATAATACAGTAAATGTCACACCACGCAATTGTATAAGGCCAGGTAAAGAAAATGTAGGCAACAGTCACCGGGTGATTAGACAATTGGTGTTACAGCTAAAGAAGCTAAAACAAATCTCCAGACAGGCCCAGACAAGCTCAGGAGCCTGAGTTGTTAGCTTAACACAAAGTCTGCAGCCTGCTGTAAGAACCTGCAACACCACATTTACTGGCTTATACAGCTACCATGATTCCCAGTCCTGTGGACTTCTCTTAAAAAGATGAAGATGAGATTTTGCTTAACAACCTGGGGCAAAACCAGAGTAGTAGGCTATCTAACACAGGCTGTCGGTGCAAATGAAGAAGACAGAGATCTGTAGACACAGGATGAAATGGTGTTGTCAGTGTCATCACTTAAGAACACCCCTTAGAGTCCATGCAGAAAGCAGACATTTTGTAAAAGATATATGGCACTAATGAGAGTCGCAATGGCAGTTTAAGTAGTTCAGTGTCACTCTTATCTTGGACAACGAATTCATAAATGACAAGGTTACAATTAGAATAAATTACCAGTGTGGTCCTAGGTCACCGTGGTACATCTTATGGCATCTACAACATTCACAGAACCCTCACAATTTTAGTCTGCTTTTGGCTAAGAATATTATATTTCGTCCAGTTCATTTTTGAAGATCAGAATTCCATTATATTTATTTCATATCTTATATCTGATTCCGGGTTTTGAGTGAAAAGGTTTATTTAATCACAGTGCAATCTTATGCTATTTTGGTTTCTTTGGTACCAATGCATGATGATGCCATTCACAGAATTCATAAATTTAAGGTCTCTGATTAGATATTTGCCTGAATAATTCATAGTCAAACAAAACACTTTTCTGATATTTTAGACCACTATATTATTCATTTTGGAAAAAAAATTGTCTCAAGATCATTCTGAAAAGACTTCTCATTTCATTTGGGTGAAATATATAGAGTCTCAAAGACAGTTCATATTGTAAATGATGTGTATTATTCTGTTAAATGTATTTACAGCAAGTACAAAGACGTAAGGCATATCTCAGATATCTTCATCCAGCTTCCAAGAGAAAAAAATGTGTGATCTAAGTAGGATCCTTCAGAGGTATTAGCTCTAAGTGCTCATAGAAGTAAGCACAGCTTCCCTAAGCTACGTGTTGCTGTGCCCTTGGCTGTCCTGCTCCAACGCACTTTTCTTCCACTTTTCTCAAGTTACACTGTCTCTCCACACCTTCAGCCAGGGCACCTGATTTCACCTGGTTTATTTGTCCTTAGAGAACCATCTCTCCACATGGCCCAGGGTGTATTTAATCTTGCCGTGTAAAATTGTGATTTGGAGAGTGGCCTCTCTTTTCCCAGCTCCAAACAACGCATCGCCCTGCCGTTTAGCTTGGATGGGAGGGCATTTCTTACCGCCTGCCAGTTTCAATAACATCTAACCCAACCCATGACAGAATATTATGCTCACAGTGGCTCATTACTTTGAAAGCCCCAAAGCTATTGCCTTCACTTCACTTTATTGAACTACTCTTCATGGCTAGTGGAAGTCTTCTAAGGTAATTTTGAATCAGACTTAATGAAAATGGAGGTTTTGAATGAGCATGTAGCACTGTTGCTGAAACTTCAGCCATAAAGGGTATCCTCAAGGTCAGAATGATATTTCTGAAGAGGGAGATGATGTAAAACCTGACAGGCATGTCATGGTTCACCATGCCACACCAAACTATGCCATGACAGGCAACAGCAGTCTGGGACCTGAAGCTTTAAGTCTTTTTTCTGTCTTTTTTCTCTGAACCAGAGTTACCGCCCCTTACTGCTCAGTGGACTATCGACTTTTTGGGGTAGGGAGAAAGGAGTATGTTGAAAGAGTTTTTTCTGAACGGTTTTCAGATGCAGGGTGAGAAAGATCTCCGAATATCTAAATGTTGCTGAGGAGAAGAAAATGTTTTCTTTCCCACCTCTCTCTCCTTTTTCATCTTGCTTTTTCAGTCTACACATGAGTTTTATTTGCCCTCTGTTCAATTTTCTCTAAGCCTTACTTCCCATTTGGTATCCTAAATACAAATTCTGCAATATCCTGAGCGTGAAGAGGAATAAAATGATATAAAATATACATCTTCAGAACTTCCACTTCTCTGACAGACTCTACCTTTCCTTTCCCAGTGATAGAAAAGACCCTTTCAAATTTATTTTCCAAGTTGTGAAAGCTATTGTATATCAGGCACACTAAACTGCTTACTACTTAGATTTCTTTAATAGAAAAGGAAACTTTAAAAGAGACCCAGTCATCCACGGATGGCTGGTAAAGACAGCAGAGGTTAGAAAAGAATCAAAAGCAGTTATAACAGAATAAATCTAAAATAATGAAACAAGTAGAATAAGATAATAGTAAGGGAAGTGAATAGAGCAGGTGAAGAATTACTCCATCTCTTCTCCCTGAAGAAAGCTGACAGTAGAATAGAAATAATCTTCTATAATGAAAAGGTGTGTTCACATTTTTAATGAAATATAAAAAAGAAAAATATGTAATAAAAAATAATTAGACATCTAGAAAACACGACCTATGAGGAAAGATTGAAAGAGCTGAGATAGCTTAGGCAAGGGAAGACTAAAGGGAGATGTGGGAACAGTCACCGAATATGAAATAAGCTGCAAAAAGCAGGAAAAAAAAATCTTTTCTTAAGTGAATAAGACAAGAATAATGGGCTTAATCTGCAGCCAGGGATAACTAAGTTAGGAAAAGGACAATGAAACATCGGTGGAGACAGTTTGAAGACAACATCCTTGTTAGTATTTACTTCCCTTAAAGTACTGCATTTCAGCCTATATAACCTCTTGAAGTCTTTGTTAGCCTTATTTGCTGTGATTCTGTCAACAAGGACGGTAAAGAAGAGGTTTCTAATGCAAAATGACCATTTGGCTGTTAGCCTGTTTCATCTGAATCAGATTTGAAGGATCTTCTTGTCTTAAATTTTGCTTTTCCAAACCTGTTTTGCCTAAGACTACATTTTTGTTCCTAAAATCTTTGAAACCAATATCTAGTTTTGTGGATGTTGTTACGAAGTAAACTTGGATGATGCATAGCTAGTGGCTGCCAAAGCTAAAAGGTTTAAATAGCTAAAGTAGGACACTTGACGCCCTTTCAGTGACTGTTGAGTTTCTCTCTTTACGTATTTATGCATTTCAGAATAATCAGTGCTACTGGCGTGCTGTTAAACCAGGAAACAGAAGAAAAACTTTCTGACCTCAGATTTTAGCAAAAGGCTCATTCTGTTTAGAACAGTCTGGTGGACAGGTTAACACCTGTTCAACAAATATAAAATGTCGTCTTATTCAACATATACTGAAAGAAAATAATCTCGACACTCCTACTTATGGCAAGGATGAGCTATGATGATATTGTCATGTACAAACTTTATTAATACTGTGATATTTCTCTAGTGTAGACTTAGCTTTCACTCTTGTATAATGTGATTATGTTTAGCATAAATGAAACTAGTCGCCCAAATGCATAATATTTTGGCTACTTCAGAATAAGTAGAATTTTTTAATCACTGTGCAATAACCCATTTAGTCTTTGATAGGACATACTGACAGTTGGCACATGAAAATATGAGACCTTATTTGATGATATCAGTTTTTAAGTACTTGTTAATTCTGAAAATCATATTGAGCTCAGCTGAGGAAGTGAAAACAAGGAACAAATGTTTTCTGTAAACAAAAAAGTGTCAGGAAAATCTATAAGGGGACTTACTAATTTATAAATTTTCCGTGGATTATTTTACTTCCCTTATCATCAGTATCACAGGAGGAACTGCTTTAACAGTAAATACCAAAGAATTTTTTTCTTCCCACCAATCAGTATTCATAATGTCTTTCTGTTGTATATAATTCTCAGCCTTAATTAAAACAAAACAAAAAAGAAAACCCTATAGTTTATAAAAGTTTCTCAGAGATCCACTGGGATTATATTCATTGTACTGTCACCTCCAAAGTTTGCTGGTTGAGCCCTGGAGGACACCTCTAAAACAACAGCAGCTTCATGAAAATTTGTTCACATCCAGCTAGGAGCTAATGACTGTTGGTTCAGTAAACTTTCTTGCAGCAGTTCGATCCACTTGGGGAGGACTGTCCTTGATCTTTGTATGGATGTAATTTCACGGCATTTGTGTATCCCTATCAAATTGATATCACATGAAATATTTGGCTAGTGCCATAGAAGTCTGCCTGATTTTTGCAGCTCAGCTGTAACTTTATTTCCTGGGATTTTATTTGGTTTTACCTTCCATTTCTTTTATATTTGACTTGCCGTAAGTATAGCATCTCCCAGAGGTGTACTGAAGCATCTGCAATATTTTGCTGCCTAATACTTAAATCGCCATTTGTTAAGAGCTGAAGCCTACAGTGAATTGTAGCTTTATAGAGGTCTGGGATCCACATTATCAATACTCCATTTTCAGACCCAGAAGGGAGCTGTTTCACTATAAAATTCATTTAATATTTAACCGGATGATCCTTTCCTCTTATTTAAAAAGGAACATTTCCCCTGATATCAAAGTTCATTCATTTTGTTAAACCAGACTGAGCAATAATGTGTTTTACCCAGAGCCATGCTGAAACACTTTGGCTAAATTTAGACTCGTAAATTAAATATGTCTATAGGTGTTCTTTTGACTTAAAGCCAACTGCCACAGAATTATTTGTGTCCATGCTAAATCTGTGTCTAACCCTCCAAACCAGCATGGCCACAGCTAAACAGTCAGTGGAAACACTGGTCCCAGTGCTGCTTGCTCCACCCCTGGCAATGGTTGGGAACAGTCCTCAGAGACTTCAGCCAGATCTGTTCCAGGGACTGCTCTGAAAATTGAACACTCCAGACAATCACGTTCAGTGTGATCAGCATTTCCTGGCTCCTTTTTGTGGATTAAATAGTAATGAATATCATTTAATGCATTTATTAATGTTCTAAATTTTCCTTAAAAATTCTGTCCTTTATCCCCATTGCTAAACTCATTTACTCTTGAGCATCCTTCACGGGTAACAGGATCAGCAGCGACAGGAGCAAGGCTTTTTCTCTCCGTTAGGATTCGCTCTCAGGAAAGTGCTGGAGGTGACAGAAATTTTGGACCAACACTCATACCTGAACAAACCCTAGAAAATTAACAGGGGAAGGTACATGGCACTATCCCAGCTTCCTCTCTACCTGTCCCATCCTTAAAAAACTAAACACAAGTATCAATAACATTTTCAAACACTTTTTAGAAAAAAATACTATATTTTGCTTCAGATGATGGCTTCTTTTTTGAGATACATATTCTGTGTAGCTATAATTCTTCACAGAAATAGAGTGGTTCAAATTAAATCCTTCTTTTCATTTATTGCATTCATTGGAAACTCAGCTTCTGCAGTGTTAATTAGTATTTACATCAATGAAAATCAAATTGGACTCTAAGTTCATATCAGCCAATGAAGATTTACTTAACTTCAAAAGTTCTGGCTGGATATCAGAATGCATTAATCATTTATTATTCCTCATCAGTTGAAATATGTACCTTCATATCTGCTGCACTACAGTGTGGACAATCACAACCAGATCACGTTCAGAATAAATACATACAATTAGCTTTGAGGAGCTGGAAGGCTTCATTTAGCAAATTTGTTCTGATTTCTAATCCTTTTTTACAATAGATCAATGCAGTTTTCTCTGCGAAATGGAGAGTTAAACAATACCCTCAAGTGTTAAAGAGTGACACTGAGTGTATGTCATAGCTTTCAATGTCATCTTATAATCAGAATATTTTCCAGATGGTTCAAATAAGGTATTTGGTGGAATTTGTTACCAATCAGAATGTTCTTTTCCTCTTCTCCTCTGTGTTTTTTTGACAATGGTTTTATGTCAAGTAATGCTTACTTATGTGGAATCATCCAACAACTGCGCCAAGGCAGGACAAGAAATTGTACTGGTGTCTTCACCAGTCTTAGCAGCTGAGTAAATGAAAAGTCATTTCATGCTGAATGTTCAGAGCAGGGGGAAAACGATGCAGAGAGAAAACATGAAGGAAGTGAAGGAAAAGCAACAGCTGAGCAATAGCTCCTCTGTGTATGTGTCCATTTTACATTCATATGAAAGTTGTATTTTTTTTTCTTTCTCTTCTGCTGCCTTTTAACAGTTTTCTGATGCTAATACTAAAAACCTTCTCATCTTTTATTGATCATCTGACAGCCATAGCTTTCATCATTAGTCTTCCAAAATCATGCTATAAACCCAGCACATTCCAGTAAAAATGCACATATATTTCACAGCCATCACCAGCACACACTCATCTGATTCATTAATGCACTTTGTGAAAGGGTCTTTCTTTCATATCTGCCCTTTTGACCCCTTAAAGAGCTGCAATAACATCAGTAATTTCAAAATTTAACAAGATTTCTCTTGCCTTACTGATCCTTGTATTGGATATTGATGTATCCCACCCAATATTCATATTCACACATCCTCCAAATATCAGCATGGGCTTTAAACCCATCTAAGATCCATGCCCAGACCCACAGCCCCTTACCCAGTTACCAGGGAAATGCTCAGACCACAGCATAGTCACTTGCCCACATACCTTAATGCTTAACACCATGCTTTATCTGATGATAAAACTGACATTACATGCACTCTTCACCAACATAACAAAGGGCAGCAAATGAAAAAAGGAACTCTTTCTGTCCCGCATCCACTGCAGAGAGCATAAGAACTAATGAGCCTGAAATCACAAGAAGATGCTACAGGCTGGAAAGCAGGAAAACTCTGCTCGAAGCAAAGATAACAGACGATAATAAATTACTTTTCTAAGAAGGATGAAAATTTTTAGCATTGTCTTAAATCAGTTAGGACAAAAATCTGCCTGGAATTGCATAGATACAGAGAAACCTTCCTGTGAACATGAGGGTGAATTCAGTGACCGTTTATGGTCCTTTCCAGGTATTTCCCTACCATTCTATATCAAAATCCTTCCTTCTCTAACTGCCAGCTTTGATGACACTGAAATTGCTGTGGCAAACTGAAAGAATGGAAATTGTCTCCTTTTATGCCCCAAACCCAGAATTATCTTTTTTTCTAACTCGATTTTGAAAAGACTGCAGTGAATATAGAGTCAGTAGTTAGAAGAGGTCGCTTGATCTACTGCTCTGAATAATGCATAGGTTGGCATTGACTGAACTGCAAACCTTGGATGGCACAGCACACAATCCTGTTGGGAGGTCTTATGTTAACAAGCAAAAGCTCATCTTGCGTCTAGTGTAGTTACTTCATATCATCTATCTGGCTTTTAATATTGACAGAACACTCAAAAAGAAAATATCAGCTTAAAATTTGGAAAATCAACGTTATTAAAATATAATTTCCATTATATTTCTCAGCATAGAATTCTGCTTTTTATAAAAATTCTCCCTGAAAACTCTGTGTTTCAAATCTTGTAACCCCAAAGCACTTATTTGTGCCATTCACAGCTCTTTACACCTTCCCCGACTTTTTCACTAGCTCTTTGGAATTTTAATAGGAAGCTCCATCAGAAGATCATAGTTTAATGAACCTGGAGGTCAAACAATATTAGTCTGTTGCCTTAAAAGCAGTATTTTAATAAAATTATGCTGCACCACCGGGACTGGCATTCCTTCCAGACCTCCTATTTAAATTAGCATGGTTTTTTGAGGGTACACTGAAAAGGTTTTATTCACTGGGCCTATCAATTCACCATTTTTCAAAGGCTAAAAATTCCTTAATTTATGTTTATCAAGGCTTTAGATTAAGAAAGGTTGGCAATTATATTTGCTGGAGTTCCTGTTAATGCTTCCAGCTTAAGTAACTGGAGTAGAGTAAATGCCATATGGATGAAATCCAGTTTCTCCTTATTATCAGAGTCCTTGGCTGGTTATTATGTAAACAACTTAATAAATACACATAATATGAATCACCCTGGCTTAGTCATTTGGCCAGACAGTAAAAGGACTATAGTAGTTTATATAGTCGTCACAGCTGTTGCTAAGTGAATTGGCAAAATCATGATGTTTAACCTCCAACAGCCTGTCATAGAAAATCGCAGCAACATACTTCAACCTGCCGCGTGAAAAAAACCACACAGTAGACCTCAAATATCTGCTGCCTAGATTTTCTGATGAGCTGTCTGGGTGCAAGGAGGGAAGCTATAGCCGCAAGCTGATTACATATATCTGAGACCAAGTTTCGTAGCCCTCCCTCTCTCCAAGGAAAGGCTTGCCCCAAAAAGAGCTGGTCGTCCCTGCCCTCAATCAGTCAGCTATCACAGAAGCCAGATATACCAAACAGTGAGTTTTTTCCCCCAGACACCAGGTCAGAGTTTTTTCAAAGTCCAGTGAGGTCAGTAGGAGTAATAATTTTAAGAATTCAGCAGGCTTCAAATAGGTTTTTTATCAACAGTCTAATTAAGCCTATACACTTATTATCACACTCTGTTCATAATAATACGTTGTAATTGGGGTAGCTGCACGTTTTAATTTATTCTTTAGGCTATTAGCTGGCAGCCAGGAGGAAAGGTAGGAGTAGCAAATACGGGTGGGACATAGTTTTTGTGTCTGAAAAAGGCTTTGAGATTTTAAAATACTAGTTTGGACTAGCATCTGGCTAAATTTTTTCACTTCTACAAAATAATCCTTCCCCCCCCAAAAAAAGTGAAAGTTAAAGTAAATGTATATATTAACAACTTTTTTGATGAAATGTCAACATCAGATACACTACAATTAAACAAATCCTTCAACTTTTTTTAACTCATGCCTCTCCTAAGAACAGTTTTGATAAGCCATTTGCCAGAAAATGCTAATTCATTCAGAAATTTGCTGCCATGTTTTAGCAGCAGACAAGTCCTCCTCAGACCACCATGGATCACAGCATAAGAATTTCTGTTTTAAAAACAATGTCCACCTGAACAAGAGAAGGGACCGTTACGGCAAGGGAAGGCTTTACATCTCGCTGGCCAGGTATAGCAGACATGAGAATTCCCTGTCTGGAGAAGTATCACATATCTCAGATTGCACACGAGGATTTATCTCTTACATAGATCTTTCCAGCACAGTGCTGTTCCTACTAGCGCAGAAATAAATCTCCTTCCTTTTCTTCCCCAGACAGCCTCTCTTCAGCAGTATATTCTTTACTCTTGTAGAGAGCATAAGGGATTTACCTGAATGTTTCAGTCTTTTTACTTTAGGATATGGAGACTACTTGGAAAATTGAAGGGAACAATTCTTGGCTTTCTTTAGTATATTAAGCCCCTTCGTCTGTCTCCAGGATGGCCTGAATCTGTGCAAAACCATGAGATTAGAGACAACCCTGAAGGACATTTTGCCCCCACAAGAATATTTTTCCTGTATGTTGTTTGTGGTCCTACAATCCCCATGGGCAGCTGAGTCCCCACTCCTAAGCTACGAGCAAGGACTGAGCCAAGGCAAGAGTTGGTTGAAGGAACGGTGAAGAAACATTATAATCCATGCAACGTGAGAAAGGATGATGTTCCTTCTTGGGGGTTTCACTCATATTGGCAGATTATTGCAACTCTTACTGCGTTATTGTCTCTGAGTCCAGGACACAATAATGCTTGGACACATGGCTTTTAAACAGAAAGAATATTGAGAGACTAAGTGAACCAAATTATTTTGGAAGAAGGGTTACTATTAATAAATTTAAGAAAAACAAACTCATTTTTTAAACTGATGCACATCATGGTATCAGTTTTCCTCTATAATAATGCAGTATTTTATTGAAGAAACCTTGTAATGTGTTTAAAATGCTTATGTTGGCTGACAAAGTGTTGAACTGGAAAATCTGTAACAGTTCAGCTCAGCCATGCATTCTCAATGTATGTGTATGATATATTGATACTATCTCAAATCTTCAGCCTTTTTTAAACTATTTGTTTTGCTTTTCTTCTGACAAATATCAAGTATTTGTCTTTGAATATTAGGTGCTTGTTGGTATGTACAGACCTTCTTGTCTCATGAAAGTTGGTCCTTGGTTCATATATTTCATATATTCCTGCCTAGACAAATGAATACTTTGCCTAGGTTTACCGTACAGGGGTAATGAACTATGTAAGTTTTTGTTACAGTGTCAGTGAATGTAAGCTCCAAAATAACCCTTGGAAACAGCTGAACTTCCAGATGCACTTCTGGAGCAAAATACTTATGAGGAGACAGCAGAAAGTTTGTACAGCAGTTTCTGATGCAACGTGTTCTAGGATACAAGTAGTTTATTATTAAACGGCATGGGCATGGGCTTCTGCCTCCTGCTTGTTTTGCAGATGTCTGAGGAAAAGCACATAAATAAATGAGGAAGCCAACTGATCCAGGGTTCCTCATCTTATGGAAAACATTGATACCTTCTGGCCCTTAAAAACAGACCATGGATAAAGCATGTCAGGAGTTTCATGGGACAAATGGACCTTTCACAGACTCTCATAAATTAGGCCAGATCTTATTCCTGAATGCAAGTAGTTAATCTTGGACAAAAGTAGTTTTCATCCAAGGTTTTACCAAGCGTAGCCTTCTGAGCTAATGGATTCACTAATTTAAAATAAAACTTTAAGTGTGTGAATCTTCTCAATTTAGAAAAAAATATTTGTAATGAAAATACTAACTTCAAATATATTGTGTGAAATTAATTCTAATTTGGGATTAGACTGAAGTCACAATCTCACCAACATGAGGGAGTCTCGATGCAAATGTACAGATTAGTATTTCTCATATTAGCACAAAAGTTGACAATCAGTCCTCCAGGGAATTTTTCTGTGATCTCCTCTGAGGCTCACCTCTGTTGCAGGCTCTGAAGATCATTCCTTCCATGCCCATGATTAGCTGCTGCTTATTCCTTGAAGTCCAGATTTCACCTCTCTCTCGAGAAAGAAATCAGGTGTAATGATTTGGGATTTCTGTTGTTTCAGTGCACTCTGAAATCTCTCTTCAAGCCCACAGTTCAAATCCCGTCCCAGTCCTGTCTGTTGGCTTTTCCACACTGCTTCTACAAGTAAAATTCCTGCCCATTTCTGGTCTGTTTCATCTTTGTTACAATAGCTTTTTCCTGTCCTGTGTTAATGCCTCACAACTCTAATTTAGCATGACTTTCCACCATTTACCAAATAAAACTAAAATAGGGAATCTAGTCAAAGTGCCTCATGAGTCCCAGAAGCTGATCCTTCAGGGAGCGTATTGGATTTAATTAATTTGTACAACATACAATGCTTTGAGATCATCTTATATAAGAATTCGACTATGTTCTTCCATGTGACTGCTACATACTAGACAGGCAATGCAATGAGTCTATAATTCTCTCTTACCCAGCTATAAATGGAAAGAGGAAGAAAAAGGAGAATTAATAAGCATCTTCTCTACTTAGGTCTTCGTCATTCTCTCTTGTCTCCTAGGAAGGGCAATTTTCTAATCGGTTTCCTACAGCTGCATTGACATTTTTATTTTTATATTTAGAAATAAAAGGTCAAAACCTTCAACCACTAGTTGGTTTAACAAAGTTGAGGGCAAGGTGAATACCTTCCTAAATTAGCTCAGCACAAAGGAAGCTGCTGTTCAGCAGTTATTTCCCACTGGCAGATATTAGTATTCCTGAGGGAAATACGTACAGCATGCAGGGGGAGTGTGGATGAAAAGCATTTCACTAGCCAAATGCAAAAACAGGACTCAAACTATGGAAAAGACATCTTGAAAAAACAAAATCAAACAAATGAACAAACAAAACCCAATGTAAATTAAGACTTCGACAATTTCTTTTTGTTTGGAAGGAAAGCAAGCTTAATCACACAATGCTTATTATTCTCCTTGTTGGATCCATTTTGGCATGTCTCATAAGAATTAAAATTCAAGTTTTCATCAGAGGAAGAACATTGAATATGAGACTTCTCAAAGGAGTTACAGTGACTCTAAAAAAGGAAAAAATGATGTGGTGGAGTGGAGAAATGAGTATAAAAGCAAGAGAGTCTTCCAAGATTTTAAAAAAGAAAAAATTATGGAAAATTACAGTGGTTTCCTATGGGGACTGCAGAATGCACAATGCTGCATCCATGCTGTTTTAAAGATATTAAAGTAAATATAGTACATCTGCTGTACAGCATCAAGATAATACATCACAGTGTGAAGTTCCATGATGATTATGTGTATTCAGCTCTTCTTCTGTATATTCCAATTCTTATTCTTCATTATCTTGTACATCAGACAAACTGCCACTAGGAAACAAGTAAGATAAATACTTTACTCAAGCCATCCATCTTGGCGCTTCAATAAAGGAATTGGAAGAATTCTGGTTTGACTGTTTCCCATGTCCTGTTGCAAGTTGATTAAATGTTTGGGGGTTGTAAACTCTCAGAGGCTGTGTTCATTCCCAAATAACTCACCTACATGTGAGTTCATCCAAGTGCTAATGATTCTACCTAGTCTGAGGGGGAAAATGCTTGCTCACCTCTTCCAGTGGAAGAGTCATTCACTGGCAGTGCACAGGTGGGGAAAGGGTTGTAACGGGCATGTATACCCAAAGATACAATAAAAGGCAAAAGATTACAAGGTTTTATGGAAATATGCTGTAATTCTGTGCTGTCATACTGTTTGTGATGCTCTCATCTGACAAACATTCAGATTTCCTATATGGGAATCATTAAAAAGCATTGCTATTTCTCTCTCTATTTGTTTCAGTAAAGTTATGTATTGCCTTGTGCAATGTAAGGCGTCAGCTCAGTTAGATGGGGGAAAGGTGGGGGGAAAAGGAGAAGAAGAGAGGAAAATAGAAGCATTTCCTGATGAGTGAGCTCATATCTTTTTTGTTGCTAGCTGTCTACTAAGTGAAATAAAATCACAACGTGGTCACCAACAGCATAGAGAATGGGATGTTGCTTTGCATTAAAAAAAAAAAAAAGAAGAAGGAAAAAACCATAAATATTTTGCTCACTTACACGGCACACTAACATCAAGAATTTCAAAACTTCCATTATCACAGGCAGAAGCTTATTATTAATGTGTTTTTATTTTTTGGAGCCTCTTTGCTGAAATAGAATTCAAAACCCATGCTGCGACTCTGCAATATTGTTCACTGCAAGAAACTATTTTGTTCTGCCTCAGAGGCAATACATTTTTATGTTTAATTTTGCCCTGGGTATATACAACACTTGTTTATGTCTTTAAATGTCTTTTAAAGAGATTGATTTCAATGCATCTCTAGTAAATCCAGCTACGAAGATTTAATTCTCTCCCTCATGCAGCAAGACAGCATTTACATTTTATTTTGGTAGCTCATATGTCTACTAGGTAACGATGGACATAGTATCTAATCACATACATAGAGATATATGCATATATTTCTTTCATGTTCTCAGTGTAGCTTTAATTATATAATTTTACTTAAAGTTTTATTACTAGCTTCAGATCACTCTTTAGCCTCAAGTGCTGTTACCAAATTTACATCTACAGTAAATTAGGTTCATGTAAATAGATGATTTTTCTCCAAAAAAACCCCACCAGTAAATGGCGCGTGAACATTTCAGAAAGATTTTTATTTGACCTGGTGCTACTTCTTTGGAAATGAGCATAACCTGAGGTTTAACACAAACGTGTAGGCGTGATTATGTGTCTGTACTTCTCTGTTTTCATTTAATATGGACGTGAGGAAAGCAGGAGCTGGGTTTGATTCCTATGCCCACTATGAACAACAGGGACCCTGAAGGCAAGCCTGCAGGAGTTTATCAGCCCAGAGTGTTTTGCTCAACATGAATGCTGTTTATTACAGCACTTTTTTTTTGTAAAAAAGATTTGCGGGAAAATAATGCCATTCTCATTCGAGTCTTAGTGTTATTCTGCTTGTTTCTCCAGTCCTTCAAACATTAGTGCATTGAGTTAATATCTTGTCATGTTAAGTATACGTGTAACAGGAGAAATTTTCCCACTCACCTTATCAGGAAATCATTATCCTTTCCAAAATCTAAATCACACTTTATTCCAAACACATTGAGTGTGACCATGTCACCCATCAACTTCAAGCAGTAAGTTGTATATTAATGGCTCTATTTACTTAAGCATAGGAAAATATTGGCTTAAATCAGCAGTCTATTTAAACATGACTTTTTTATTTATGTATAATCTGTGTAGTTGCTTAATAGTCAGGCAAAGAGCATGAAAAAAGTTGTATAAAACATTGTCAAGCATAAATGACAATGTCTGCTGTGCATTACTTGGCTTTCATGGTGAATGAATAGGAAGGAGCACCTCCAGAAATTTAATGAGTCTAGAAGGTGGGGCATAAATTGAACGATTTCAGGAAGGTTATCAGCAAAGAAATTTCTTACTTCAGTAGGCTTTCATTCTGGACAGAGACCATCTGCTAGTGAAATTCTCAATAAAGGAAAGTTTTGCTTGGATAGCTCCATTATTGAAGATAAGTCCCTGTAGCTGAAACTGCACATTTTAATTTTCCATTACTAGATTGCATCTCCAGATATTGTCAGGTGCAAGGGATTACCATTTAGTAAAAATAAATAAATGTATTTTTTCAATGAAAACGGAGAAAATAGTCATTGTAGCTTTAAAACCAAAGTTATGCTAATATGCTCATGCATTTTTCTTTGTATTTTCCTACTCAAGTATATTTATCTAATTCTATATATATTGTAACCTGCAGACTGGAATTATTTTGCTATCAAAACTGTTACCCACCAGTGGATAAAATATATTTATCTGAAAGAAGTGCAACTTTCAGTATACACCAAAACTAGAGCTGAATTGTGCCATTATAAACTAATTTGAAATGGTTCTCCGTGAGTAATTGTTATTTTAGGACCTGTCAATATAATTTGTTATCAAATTTCATTTTTTACACTCTCCTATATGCTCATTAGTTCATAAAACCGGTATGAAAGATCATTGTTCTTCTTATAGAAGAAATAATATGATTAATATAAGATAATTACAGTTGTTACGTCCAAATTTTAAACTGAATTTCTATTCTCTTGGAAAAAAATAGGTAAGCAGGGAACTTTATGTATCTATGCAGAATTGCTCCCTATGCTCTCTGAAGCATGAGTCCCACTTAGCCCTTCACATTTTGCCTGTTAAATTTTCTGATACATTTTTATGCAATTGTGATGTTCGGCACTTTAAGCAACAATATTGAAATTTATTTTGAGCACAACAGAATTTACAGATTACATTAAGGTGCTGTGAGTAGTAAAAATTGGGGCCAAGGATTGCAGAAGGAATTGCTGGGAATGAATGACAGAATAATTAAGCTGCAGGAGAAATTCAATGTAAGTAAAAGTAAAGTAAAGTAAAGTGCATGGAGAGAAACAGTTTAACTTGACTAGTATAATGAAGGGCTGAAAGCTTACTGCTAGTACTCTGGAATGAGATCTTGGGTTATACTAGAGAATTCCATGAAAAGTATCATCTCTGTGCTCAATCATTGTCAGAAAAGTAGTTGAAATGTTCAGAATAATTAGTAGAGGAGTAAAGATTGAAACATCATTAGGCTACTTAACAAATCCAAAGTGAACCCAATAGCTTGTGAATACTGTGCCTGGATTTCTGATCTCTCCTCCAAAAAGACGCACCTGGGAGTCATCCAGATGAGAGAACAAGAATGAATAAGGGTCTGTGTAAGCAATTACTAAATAGAGTAAGACCCTACAGCCTGCAAAACAGATGGTTCAAATGTAGTATTATAGAGCTCTATAGAAACATGAGCAGCTCAGAAAAGATATAGAATCACACAATCATAGAACAGTTTGGGTTAGAAGGGACCTTCAGAGATTCTAGTCCATCTGCTCTGCCATCGGCAGGGACATCTTTCACTAGATCAGGTTGCTCAGAGCCCCGTACAACCTGACCTTGAACACTTCTAATGATGGGACATCCACAACTTCTCTGGGCAACCTGTTCCAGTGTCTCTCCACCCTCATCAAAAAAGAAGTCTTCCTTATGTCCAATCCAAATCTACCCTCTTTCAGTTTAAAACCATCGCCTCTTGTCCTGTCACTACAGACCCTGGTAAAAAGTCTCTCTCTGTCTTTCTTATAAACCCTCTTTATATATTGAAAGGTCACAATATAAGGTCTCCTCGAAACCTTCTCTTCTCCAGGCTGAACAACTACAACTCCCTCAGCTTTTCTTCATAGGAGAGGTGTTCCGGCCCTCTGATGATTTTCATGGCCCTCCTCTGGACCTGCTCTAACAGGTCCATGTCTGTCTTGTCCTGGGGACTCCAGAACTGGAAGCAGTACTCCAGGTGGGGTCTCACAAGAGCCGAGGTAAATAAGGAAAGATTGTTCATGATCTTTTTGACTACCAGAACTAGGGGACATCAAATAAAACTAGAAAACGGCTGCTTTGAAATAAAGAAAAAGAGGTGGCTTTTCATACAGGATGTAATTAAGTTGCGGAACTTCTTGAAAGAGAAACAGGAAAAAGTGACAGAAGAAAAACACAAGAAAAACAGGACTTCTGGTGCAGGAAGTCCTTAACCTACACATGAATGAAACCTTTCATGTGCAGTAATGAAAGTATCATAGGGAAGTATCACTATCCACTTAACTTATTCATACCTAGCTACCTACTACTGGCTATTGTCAGAGACTAAGCTAGATCTATCTATGGTTTCAGTTCGGTTGCTTTTGTACCTCACAGACAGAGTCTTGCAGATACAGTGTGAGACTATATGATGGATTTATTGAACAGTGTCTTAATCTGGTATATGGTTTTGTTAAGCTTTTCTCAGCCACTGTATCAGCAGGCACCTCTTCAACTTACTTTCACATAAGTTGAAGGTTTACTTCACTTTCAAGCAACCTTTGAATTCGTGCTTTCTGGAGTGGACTTAGTACAAAGGGGGTTTGATTGTAACGCATTTAGATTATCAGCTTTTGCAGCTGACTTAGCTTATTTGTTTTATTTCCTGATATCCTTGGATGTTTTGATGCAAATCATGCATAAAATGGTTGAAGAAGAAAGAAAAATAAAGCAGAAAATGTCAATGTCCCACTTTCTATTCATTACCCTGCTGAAAACTGGTGGAGTTGATTCTCAAGTCAATGAATTTACAGTGATATAAATTGGTAATAATAGACCCTGATATGTAGATTTTAATATTTGCTGATAAACATAAAAGAGTAAGTAGTTTACGTCTTTCTCCCTCATGAAATATTCCTTTACATTCACTGACTTTCTACAGTAACGAGGTTGATACATTAGAAAAAATGCCTTTGGGAATAAAGAGCTCTGTAAGTTTTCCTACAGTTAGGTGTTCTAACTTTGAGAAGGCAATCTTTACCTGTTAAAATGTTAATTCTCAAATATTTTCAAGTTTACAAGTACTCTGTGTTTAAAGTCATTTGGTGAAAACAAATCTGTTGAATGATTACGTCAGTATAGGCATTTATTCAAAAAGAGAAAACAAATGTTCCTGCCAATCTAGTAAATCCTCTGTATGTTATAAAAATAATTATGGATGGTAAGCATTCTCTGAAGTAGTATTTGCTGGCTATAAATCACTGACAAAATGTCTGTTAGTGTGCTATGATACATAAACACACTGCAGTTTGAAGTTTACTTACGAATTCATCTATGATTAAGTGGTTCCACCATTTCTTCTGTGAAAAACATTAGCTGCTTTGTTCAGCTATGTATGTTTTGTTTTAGAACTTTGGCTCACATTTCCATAGATAAATGAAAACGAGAGTCAAGAAATCTTTTCAACTCAAATGTTGTAAATTGTTCATTCTCACAAAATAAGGGGAAGACTTTCAGGGAAGTCGTTGGAAACCAAGTATTTTCGGCTGGCTCAAAGCTGTATGGATCAGCATAACCCACAGAAATGAAAGATCTGGCTAGGAAATAATCTGTTATGCTTTATGTGTGCTGTTAAATGTAGAGGGGAAGGTAATTGAATAAAATAACATCTTACTGTCCCACAAGCTTAAGGCTCACTGAAGTCCAGTGGAAAACACTTCAGTCTGCCTTCATCTTACTGGATTTCTCTAGACTTGAACCTGGGCTTTGACATTAAAAAAAAAAAGACTATATGGGCCAAACCACATAACACTGGCTCAGAAAGAGCTAAGTAGGGGATTTGTCCTTTCAGGGTTTTGATCCATGTAATCTCTCAATGCAGGCCAAATCCCAAAGTCCTTAATTATCTCAGCTCCACTGTTAGCCTGGCAAAACTCCTACTGACTTCAAGTAAGATCTGACTTAATACTTCAAATTTGGATCAGAATGAATGAAACCGAGAAGCTGTCCAAATATCATACATTCAGCATAGAACAAGCACATCAGTTGATTGGAGCCTTTTCTTCTATAATTTGATTTTTTAATGGCACCCAGCCCATACAGCAGCTGAGGGACACATTCCTAAAATATTTCTGTTGATACATAAAATTAGATTCTAACCTATTAAAATGCTTAAAATGTGCTTTTCCCAAGGAGCTAGCAGTAGGTCATATTTTTGTTAACCTTTTGCTTAATAATAGACTTCATAAACAAAACAGCACGCCAAAAATCTATGGATTATAGCTATTAACAGCAAAAGTGCACATTAGACTTTAGGTTCGCAAGATTATTGTTACGTTGCACTTAGAAGAAGTGAGGCATTTTCTCCCTCAGAAAAGGATGTTAGTGGAGCCATCTCATTTAAAATTTCCACAACGATATTTATTTCCTTACCAATTTAGTCAACCCTGAGTGCATCAGACTTAATTTATGATGTTTAACTGGAGCTGGATGCTTGGAAATAAAAATATGTATTGTGTACTTTCTAATTCCACATTGCTTTCAAACTCACAGTAAAAGGAAAGTTGTGAAATGAAAAGACTTTCAAAACATGCTTGAGATTTTTAATTCTTTTCAGACAGTTTTCAAGAAACTGCCTAACTTGGGAAAGCAAGGTCTTGCTGTACGTTAGGCAACATCACCTTATAAACAGTATAATGATCTGCTGTAAGTTGTAGTAGATATACCTTCTTTGTGGAGAAAAAGAGGATATACCCTTTCTATATCTTACTGTAGATAAGATGTACATGTCATGCATAAAATTACAAACTTGGGGAGGACTTAATAGTTAAATGGCACTCTTGCAAATAAAATAATAGTAATATTACTTTTCAACTAGGATACATTAAAACTTACTGAGAGACCACCCCTTCCTCCCCCCCCCCCATTTAAATAAGCAAGTAGCATTTAATATTGTAATTGTCTTTGAAAAGGAGTGTCCTGAAGTAGGATATTAAAAAATCTAGAAGAACTGGCATTAAAATTAAGCATTACATACAGCTATTCCACCATGGTTTTCTGGGAAAGGGAAAGATAGGTCTGTTAGGGACACAGAGATGATTATTTTACTGTTAATTAAGACTTTATTTTTAAAAGAGCACAAACTTCCTGAAATTTGAGCTTAATATTTGTCAAGGCAATTTTAGCATAAGGCTTCGGAGAGGAAATCTTGAAAGTACCCATTTGGGCACAAATACTACCAGAATAGAACCATTGTGTAGGTAATGTTTTTCATAACTGAAACAAAACATAACCATGGGAACAGCTGGTTTTGTTCTGTTCAAGAATCTCCCTTTTTGTAAGGAGTCTACATTCACTTTTAAAAAAAAAGCCTTTTTGGTTTTCGGTAGGGAGTCTAGGACAAGCCGAGACCAGATGAAAAACATTTGCAAACAACCCACATCATTGGGTTCTGTGGACATAAAAAACGTATCTATCAGTCTGGCAATTCATTCCTTCCTAAGGCTATTAATGACTTGAGCTAACGAGAGACGTAGAGTACTATTTATAGTAGTGATGTGCCTTCAGTTCTTCCTTTATAGCACTAATGAGGCATTTCTTAGCTGCTGAAGGGAAGAGATTTTAATTCTTCACTCTAAAATCATGGCTGGGCTCTGTAGCTGCAGATCCCAAGCATCTGGTAGATCATTTGCTAGCTGTCAGCAGCAGAGACTATCTATTTTCTGGATCAAACCATCAGAATATCACAGCCCTTTAATAGGGGCTCTGAAAAAATAAAACTTGGAGGGTCATAAACTTTTATTCAGTTACACTACCAAATAGGCTAAATGATATGCACGTCCGCACAAAATCAGGACAGTCTCTAATCCTTTCCTTTGCTGATTAATAGGCTCATTTTCTGTTGCAGATTTAAGGCATTAGTGTAGGCAACTCCTGGAGCTATTAAAAGACATTGGTTTTTCACATTGGTTTTTCAGCTGTAAAAGTACCGGTAGGAAACCGTCCATCTGATCATTGTCTGAAAACGCCGTAAAAATATTTGAGTGCTTACTATTTGTGTTGGGTTTGTGTAGCAGGGGAGGGGCTACAGGGGTGGCTCTTTTAAGAAGCTGCTAGAAGCTTCCCAGCTCCAAGTCGGACCCGCCTCTGGCCAAGGCCGAGCCCATCAGCGATGGTGGTAGCACCTCTGTGATGCATATTTAAGAAGGGGAAAAGACTGCTGAAAAAAGAAGGGAAGAAGAAGAGCTACAGCAGAGAGAGGAGTGGGATGTGAGAGAACCAACCATGCAGACCCCGAGGTCAGTGCAGGAGGCGAGGGAGGAGGTGCGGGGGAGCAGAGATTCCCCTGCAGCCCGTGGTGAGAGGGCAGGCTGTCCCCCTGCAGCCCGTGGAGGTGAACGGTGGGGCAGAGATTCCCCTGCAGCCCATGGAGTGAACGGTGGAGCAGAGATTCCCCTGCAGCCCCTGGAGGACCCCACGCCGGAGCAGGTGGCTGGACCCGGACAAGGCCGTGACTCCGTGGGAAGGCCCACACTGGAGCAGTTCGTGGAGGACTGCAGCCTGGGGAAAGGAGTCGTGTTGGAGAAGCTCATGGAGGGCTATAGTGGCTCAGGAACAAGCTGAGAATAGTGTTCTGAGTGGTGAGCAATTGCATTGTGCAACACTTGCTTTATATACTCTTTTGTTAGTATTATTGTTATTACTATTTCTTATCTCCTTGTGTTGTTCTGTTAAACTGTTCTTATCTCAGTCCATGAGGTTTTACCTTTTTCTTTCAATTCTCCTCCCCATCCCACTGGGGAGAGGGGGTGCGGACTGAGCGAGCGGCTGCGTGGTGTTTAGTTGCTGGCTGGGCCTAAACCACGACACTATTCTAAACCTATTCTGATGGAGAACTACAGCAAATTAATTCTTTTCTCAACTTTTTCCATGTTGGGTTTGGTCCTCCTCGCTTTTCTATCTACCAGAGGTACCAGTGGGGTGTATCAGCATCAGAAGTGTGGGAAGGAAATGAGAGATGTTATGCCTTGAGTAGAGTAGACTAACTGAAAACTGAATAGCTGGAAATGTCATTTTGAAAAGTGACTTTGGTCTTGTCAAGACTGAAAGCAAGATTTTTTTCAGTTTCTTCGGAAGCTTTTAGTGCTTGCTGGAATGGATCCTTTGGCAGCCATGCTTTGCAACATGCAGCAACGGTGACGGTTTTCCACCTTCCCCTTGCAGATTCCTCGGATCTGATGCACCCTCCAAATGTCTCTGCCCTCAAGCTGAGATCTGGGGCAGAAACCAGCCTCCTCCCTGGCCTGGGGAAAGCCTGTTCTGAAATCTGACAGATTCTGCCTCAGAATTCAAACGTAAAATTTGGTATTGATTTTTTTTTCTTTAGAAAATTCGGTATAAACTCTACTATTACTGCCTTTTGTCCTGTCCTTGGATTGCAACCTGAGGATGAAAGTACATGGATTTTGAATGACTGTCCTCCTAAAATATTCCCAAGAGCAGATTATTTCTCTACACATAGCTGCACTTGCAATGTAAATCTTGACATAAGAGTTGCTCATAGATGAGTTCATAATACATTGTAATTCAGTAACTTAATATTGCACAAGGCATAGGACAGCACAGACTTGGTCACATGGATCTCTGATATCACACAAATTTTACCTCAGTGAAATTTACTGTGGATGAATATTATGCATTACTCTACATGTAAAAATACTTTCATTATTTAGTTAAATGATCAAGTATTTTTTTTTACCAATAATTCAGCTTTTGCCTAGCAGAATGCCATTAACAAATACTCTATCACTTAGTAATATCACATCATAATATCAACCAACCTCATTTTCCCACACAAGTATTGAACATAGCTTTTTATGCTTTTCCTCACTGAAGAGTCTTCTGTTCTATTAGCCCACTGCCAGACGCTGCTGATCACTACAGCAGGTTCCACTACCAAGTGTATCAAAAGCTCAGCTACAAAAGAGGGAAGAGCAGATCACCCTCATAGACCTGTCAGTCACTCTGACAATAAGCAAAACTACCTAGAGTGAGGTCATATTTCCATGGTCAGCCACCCTGCCAGGAAGGCTACTGCTTTGATTGCAAGTCGGTAGCTGGTGCTTGCTTTGCTATTTAGAAAAGTACTGGAACTGGACTTACCTGCTCTGTAATAGAGATAGCTCTGTGTCTGTGTGTGTGTGCGCACACACATGAGTGTGTGTGTGCATCCAGAAAGGGCACTCTTCTGAATTTTGAAAAAAAATCTAAATACTTTTTAACTTATCTATCTCAGTGCTACCTACTCTCATTTGTAGCAAAAAAAGACCCCAACAACTTCTAAACCTATCTTATCTTCTCATTCATACCTGGCTTGGCCTTTTTTTAACTTTGACCCTTTCATTATCTTGAAGGTGAAGGAATGATCTCCCACTTAAAAACAGCAGGTTACTTTGTTTGGGGGAATAAACTGACTTATGCAAAGACATTCTAGTTTCTATTAGATAAAATTCTGCTCTAATTGCTTTATATTACAAGTATTTTAGAATAATTAGTATAACATTGTTATTATCCTTATATGTGTGACAGGAAAGGTAGGAAAGTGTTATCACTTCGCAAGTATTTCCTTCTAAATTTTTAGACTAAAAAGATACTTTATTGTTAAAATCAAAAAAATGCAGTATAGCAGAGAAACTCATGGTTCTTTATGAACCATGAGCCGACACTCTTCCTAAAAGCTCATTACTATTTGACCAGTATTTTTACTTTATAAACTATGTTTTACTAATGACATTGTTTCTGTGAGAAAAAATCATGTGTTCAATCGTTACCCCAAAAAGCTTCAGATACTCTTCTATTTAATCATAATTTTTTCAGGTATGTATTCAGTTAAAATTTTCACCACAGCTGGAGAAGAGATATTTCACACTTCTAAAAGCAGTTTATCAAATATCCACTTGCGAAGTTACCTATTAATTTAGTCATCACCAGTTGTCACTCACAAGATTTGAATAATAAATGAGAATTTTTGATAAAGTTGAGGCAACTCAGAATACAGATGCTAATTTTGCATTCATGCTCCTTTGAAAATAAGAAGCTAAATACTCAGATAATGAAACCAGCAAAGCAACAAAAAATGTGACTCAGTTATTCTCTTTTAAGAAAGACACCATTAATATTATTTATCTGTCTCTTAGGTTTTTATTAATACTTTACATACACCCTTACACTCTATAAAAGTGGCAAAAGCAAGTTTAATTCTGTTTGCCTACCCAGGTATACTTTCTGACAATTAAGAAGTAATTATACAAGCAGACAGCAGTTAAGTAATTAAGAACTAGGCATACTTGAAAAGCCAGAATGGAAAAATATTAATTTTGGTTTATAGTTAAATAACGGGCAATTTTGCCAGGCTGTTCTCCTCTTTTAATTTACCTTGCAGAATGCAGTACCCTGTATCTGTCCCATCAGGGTGCTCTTACGATTTCACATTTTGTACAGGAAAGTTATGTCTCATCATCTGTTCTGTTATCTCATTCCAATTTTGTGCCACAACTGGTCTTTCATCAAAATCACTCCTGTGATTTTTTGGCTTTGAACCAATTCTATGCACCTTGTACTCCTGAAGCAGCCCACATGTGATAATCTTTCTGAATTTCTGTCTCATTATCATCAGTCCATGTTATTTTTTCAGCATGGGTGTATTCACATGACAGATGACCGTGTCAGTTTGATCTAAACCTTCTAGTCTGCAAACTGTTATGTGGCAAAGAGAAATGACTCCTTTATTCCACTTTCTATTGGGCAGTGATCATGTTTACTTCTATATGGTCCTCCGCAAAATAAGGACCCCTGTCATGTTCATGAGGCCTGGGGTCTATCTCTGGTGTAAGCAATAATACATGGGAAACACAAATAACACAATACATTAATTGTGAGTGTCTCAGCAAATAGAAACTAAAGAAGAGTCAGCATTCAGTTCTTAGGTGGAGAGGATACTGCCATAAAGACAGATCATTCCGTTTATGTCGAGTAGCAGTGATGAAGAATTGAAGCCAATCCATGGAAACTTATTCCCAAGAAGCACATCACCGCAAATACGCGCTCTGTAAGCGTGCTGAAAAGAGGAACTAATTAGCAAATACGTTGCTTCCACTGAGTTGAAGGGGCATCAATCACGTTCTGCAACTGGGGCAAATCAACATCGGGCGGCCCTGCTCAGCTGCTGTTGTTTGGGGAATGTGCTCCCGAGGTGCCCAGCGAGCTGCCAGCTGCAGCGCGATGTAGAGGTAGCGTGCCGTTTGTCTTGCAGGACATGAGCGTATTTTATTTACTCCCTTTGTGGTTTTTTTTTTTTTTACTGCGGGAAGACAAGCTGCAGTTCCGTGATTAATACTGAATCTGTTGCACTTCCAAATCACCCAGCCGTACAAATATGATTCGGATCAAAGTGCCTTTCTGTTAAATGAGCCACATCACCCAATACAGACTTTATGTCGTGTTTATGCTCTTATGATGGCTTTGTGCCAGCTGCTGCAGGACTGGTGATATCTGACCTGTCAGAGAATCTGTTGGCAAAAAGTTAATCCATCAACATTTTTGAACAAATTTGAACCAGTAGTGCGAATTTATAGCATACCAATGTTTGGTATCATGCAGTCATGACCTTTTCGATCTGATAGCAAGGCCTTGGAGATGCACTTACTATTTTGTCAAATGACAGACTCCGTACTGCTCACCCTTTCACTGCGACAGCACAAAGCTGTGACTGAGGAGCTAACTGACAGCGTGAATGAAAAGGTACAAACCTACATACCTGAAATGAATCCGACATATGTCCACATCTACCTCTTTCACCATCAAACATTAATCTACATATGTAATTGATTCAGTAGCTGAAGTTCGGTCGACAGTCCTGTGCAGTTATTTCCCATGCAACTTAATATACTTTTCAAAAACTTGCTTCCACTCCTACTAAAAACTGAACCAGTTCAACAGGAGCAGAAGCAGGCCCTGCATATTAAAGATGCCCTGCTTTTTTTTCCAGTCTGAAAAGAATATATGAGAGAGGGTTACAATGAGCCATAATGAGCCATAAACTGGGATTAGAATAGAGAAGCGTATCTCATGAAGTACAGCAAAGTCTGTATGTGGGCAGGTGGGTGTTTTTGAGGGGGCACTTATTTCTCGGCTGCTGAATGGTTTCTTGCTCCACATTGTCATGCAAATTTCAGCTTGAGGTGGTGAGATTTCTAAATTGGCAGTAGAATATTTTTTGTACATAGTCTTTGCTTTATTTCCACGAACACTGTCAGTGTCTGCTCACTCCATCACTGCTTTGTATTCACAAAAGAATGAAATCCTGTCAGTGTCTCATCCAAATAGCGGTGCCAGCATTTGCAACTGAATAAAACATCTGCATTCTCTTCCAATTAGCCATTTTGAGATTGCATTTCCTAGAGTCCTACTCATGCACATACGGCTTAAGGGCAAACCTCCTTTTTTTCCAACTCATAATGAACCTCTCATCTGAAGTAAAAATCTCCGACACGGAGTCCACACCTATGCTTGCACAGGACTCCAGGTTTTACATGAAGTATCGACCGTAGTCAGCTTCTGGGGAACTTGCTCATAATGTGAGACTAATTCTGAACAGGCAGCTCTTTTTGTTTCTCATTGAAGTGGATCCCTGGGTTTCAGGCTGTTTTATTTTGTTTTAAGTTTTTAAATAAATAGTTTATTCACGACCGACACAAAACTGCTTCCCTCTTTACAGCCGTATCACTGTTAAAGATATCCAGTGGCTTTGTTTCATTCAACTTAGGCAAAAACATAAAGCTTTAAAGGCATTTTTAAACTGTTACATTATAAATGTTTTCCTTTGTAGCAAAAGAAAAAAAGCGAAAACTTGGGGATTTCAAAAGATTTCTAGGGTCTTCTGGTTTTTTTGTTTTTCCTCATTCTTTCAACTTGCTAAACAAACATCAAAGCACTAAATGGGGAGGCAACATAAAAGTGCATTTTTCTGATACTGGGTATAATGCATATGGAAAAATGACCTTCCAACTATCCAACAGAAAAGGTATGGACCAGACATTGCTGATACGGATAACGTCTGCCTGCAGCACCAGTGTGTTCCTCTCTGGAGCTGGAGAACTGCCCTTGGCGTAGTCTCTTTCCCCATTCAGCCCTTCTGCTGAGACTGTTGATGCAAGTACCTGGGTAGCCAGCGGTGTTGTGCTCTTGTAGGTGTTTAAATCATCTCATTTCAGTCTGGTCAGGAAATGTCAATAGATAACACAATTTCTGTAGTCACGCAGCCAGGCAAGCTTCAGATTAGTAGCCTACCAATGGAAAATTTGTAGTCAATGGACACAAAAGGTTATTGACATGTGAGCTTCCAATTTTTGAGACTGTGGAAGACACAGTAACTAAAGTGACTGAAAATCTGGGTGAAAATCAGTGTGCTTAATTTTGTCCTACTGGAGTCTACTGGAACACTTTAGGGAGTCACTTGGTGGAAAAGGTTGAAAAACTGCTGCCCAGTCTTCATGAAAAAGAATTGTCTGCACTTTATGTGACTCATAACTACTTTTTTCCTCCCTACAATAAGAAACCTTTCATAAAATATAAGCAATTTCCTTTTTCACCTGCCTTCCACATTTGACAGATGAATTACTGTAAAAATTCTTTAAAAGAAGCATCTGATCAAGTTTCCCCCTCCATCTTCCATTAGTAAAATTGCAATGTGTGCAAAAATTCCCAGAAAAAGAAACAAACAAAAAATTCAGGATTGACTCTGAAGTAAAAAAATCAGTGTAAGAACATCCACAATGTCCTTATTTTCTTTTATGGAAAGACACAGACCTTTAGGTGGGAGAATTTTTACAGTCAGTAAATCAACATTTGCCTTGCCTTTTATAGGTCATTGTCCACTCAAACTGCAATCAAGTAAAAGAAGGTGCTCATCTACATTTTAATACTGGGTCTTTTTTTTTTTTTTTTTTTTTCTCAGAGGTTACTTTAGAAATGCCTTTGGTGCCGTCAGCCAGAACTGAATGAGGCCACTGTTTGTGCTGTACAACACTGATAGTAGAATGGTGTTAAACTTCTGCCAGAAGTCAAACGAAATCAGGAGAGTATCTGAAACCCTGACTGTAAAACATTAAACTGCAGTGGGTAGAGTGGAGTGATAGAGAAGAAGCTACTCTGCCAAGATTTTATTGGGTACACGGAAAGTCTGAGACCAAAAGTCAGATCCACGACTGGGAGAATGTATTGGAGATAAATTGAAGTCCGTAGGATTTGGTACATAGGTCTGCAAAACCTAAGGGGAAAAGGGCAACAAGAAAAATTCATCCAACAGTTCTGTATTTTAGCACAACAGTCTGTGTTGTTGCATGACTCTGCACAGGTCAGTTTTCCAGAGAATGTGATTGACACTTAGGATTCTCTTATTAATACACTGAAGCACTTCATACCTTACAGAGCATTTCTTCTTGTGGATTACTTGCAGATGATCTTCTCCCCTCCAACCCCATCCACAATTTTCCTGTGGTTTTGAAATTTTAATTGCTCGGAGTAATATAAAGAAGGTATAAGGAAGGTATATCTTTGACACCAGAGCACCCAACACTGATGTAAAATATTAGAAGGGTGTCAGAAAAATAAATACGAACATTTTCTAAGGAAATGTTTCCATTTAGGTATAAAAGCTGTCAGCAGACACATAAAAAGAATGTAAAGTTAAATCTATATTATTTGAATCCTACAGTATTGATGGAGAAACTGAATGCAAGGAGCACTTCTGAGTTTGTATAATGTATTATGCATTTTGGGTATCGTGTTGAAAGTAACACGTAGAATAATCAGAAAGATCTCAAAGTTGAGTGGGACAGAGAGGACCTGGTTTTCCAAGGGCAGAAGGCTTTGGAAAGGCCACAAAGAGGTACATGCAGGAGGCGTTCTGAAGTGTTTGTGGAAGGAGAGTGTCTGCTCCTTTAAGGACATCTAGCCAAGGGCCTTTTTTCAGTGCAGCAAGGGAAATAAGAAAAGGAGGAAGCCATAAACAGGAACATGCAGGGTCACAAACCTGACCAACAAATGATAAGGGGGGCGGTGATGAGAACCAAACCTGGTCAGTCACACCAATTGATGAGGGCCTGTGAGAGTGTTTATTCCAGCACAGTTATCTGTTCCAGGACCTTGTAAATTGAGAAATCAGGTGAAAAAAGGGAAAACGAGAAACAAAACATACAGAGACACAGACCTGACAAAACAAGCATGGAGACAATGACGAGAAACAAAGCTCGCCACTCACACTAATTGGTGGGCAATGGAGAAACTACAGGCACCACTTCCAGGAAGATCAGCCTGGACTTTGCCACTGATGTGACTGTGAACCAGAGGGACCACAGTCACTGGCTGGGAGGGCTGCGGGAATAGACAGACCCATACAAACTCACGAGGGATGTGCAGGGGAAGGGGAGCCGGCAGGAATAAGGTGGGTAGGCAGAACAGGGTCTAACAGGGGCCAGTTGGATGTAAAATGGGGCTGGTCAGTGTGCTTGTCTGGCTGAACCTTGCGTCTGATCACCACAGTCTGTCCTGTCATCTTACATCTTATTAAAACCTTTCTTAACTATCTCTCTGTGTACCTTCCTCTCTACCTGGTGTGTGTGTGCACTGCAGGGCCCAAGTGCTGGCTACTGGGGGGGCCAGCATGAGTGGACTGGGTGCCAGCTACTGGAGTCAGACCGGGGGTGTAGGCATCCCTGGCATGTGGTGTCAACTACTGGAGCCAGTGGGGTCCCAGTGCAGCTACTGGAGCCACTGGGGGTCTCAGCTCCAGCCACGGGGGTGGGAACAGTGTGAATCCCCAAAACTAGCTGCTGGGGCGACCAGAATGACTGGAGGGGAGTGCGGGGCTCAGCACTGGTGGCTAGACCATGGGTCACGGCCTGTGTGCCTGGTGCTGGCTTCCTGGGGGGCAAGGGTCTGTATCTTCCCCCAAACTGGGTTTCTGTGGGGTGTGCATGTGAATTCACCAGCAAACTTCAAGCTGGACCAGCCAGCAAGCGGGGGACCCTCTGGTATGAGGTATCATGTGGGTAAGGGTATGTCGTGGTTTAACCCCAGCCGGCAGCTAAGCACCACGCAGCCGCTCGCTCACTGCCCCCCCACCCCTAGGATGGGGGAGAGAATCAGGAAAAAAACCTCGTGAGTTGAGATAAAGACAGTTTAATAGGACAGAAAGGAATGAATAACAATGATAACGATAATAATAATATGACAATAGTAATACTAAAAGAATTAAACTATACAAAGCAAGTGGTGCACAATGCAATTGCTCACCACTCGTTGACCGATGCCCAGTTAGTTCCCGAGCCGCGATCCGCCCCTCCCAGCCAACTCCCCCAGTTTATATACTGGGCATGATGTCATATGGTATGGAATATCCCTTTGGCCAGTTTGGGTCAGCTGTCCTGATGGTGTCCCCTCCCAGCTTCTTGTGCCCCTCCAGCCTTCTTGCTGGCTGGGCATGAGAAGCTGAAAAATCCTTGACTTAGTATAAACACTACTTAGCAACAACTAAAAACATCGGTGTGTTATCAACATTATTTTCTTACTAAATCCAAAACACAGCACTATACCAGCTACTAGGAAGAAAATTAACTCTGTCCTAGCTGAAACCAGGACAGGGTATCACGTGCGTGGTGGGGTCCGTGCTGGGGGACTTGTCATTGTGGGGTGCCTGTGGGACGAGTGCATAAGTGCTGCATGCTTGCAGCGAGCACTGAGCGGGGCCAGTCAGTGAGTCAGGGACACGTGGTGTAGGTCAGAGGGCTGGGATCTGGGCAGAGGTACCGAGGGACAGAAGGGCTGTCCCCCCAGTATAGAGGGGGACCCACAAGTGTGCGTGTGCTTGTGAACCCTGAGAGTGTCACGTGTGCGCGCCTGCACTAGTAACCTGTCTGTGCCAGCCCCAGAGGAGGAGGGGACATGGTTGTCAGTGTTGGCGTGTGATCTGGGTCCTGTGTGTGGGTGCTGGTGATGGCAGCACCTTTTCTGTGGCAGCCTCTGTCACCAGCTGTGTCAGTGTCCTCTGTGTGTGTGTGTGTCTGTGTGTCTCTGGGACGCATGCTCAACTTCGCTGCTGGTTGAACCTGCAGATGGGAAGGCAGCAGCCGCATCCCTCAGCCTAGGCAGGACCATACCAGGTGGTACTGGTCTGTACTGGGTGGTACTGAGCTCCAGTGGCCAAGCAGGAGGGAGTCCTGGGACCCAGTGGCTAGAGGAGGCAGCTGCATCTTAAGTCATAAGGCCCAGTCAGCACGGGTTCATGAAAGGCAGGTCCTGCTTGACTAACCTGATCTCCTCCTATGGCAAGGTGACCAGCTTAGTGGATGCGGGAAAGGCTGTGGATGTTGTGTAGTGGACTTTAGTAAAGACTTTGACACTATTTCCCACAGCATTCTGCTGGAGAAACTGGCTGCTCATGGCTTGGACAGGCATACTCGTCGCTGGGTAAAAAGCTGGCTGGATGGCCGGGCCCAGAGAGTGGTGGTGAATGGAGTTAAATCCAGTTGGCAGCCGGTCACAAGTGGCGTTCCCCAGGGCTCAGTATTGGGGCCAGTTCTGTTTAACGTCATTATCAATGATCTGGACGAGGGGATCGAGTGCACCCTCGGTAAGTTTACAGAAGACACCAAGTGTTGATCTGCTTGAGGGTAGGAAGGCTCTGCAGAGGGATCTGGACAGGCTGGATCGACGGGCCAAGGCCAACTGTATGAGGTTCAATAAGGCTCAGTGCTGGGTCCTGCCCTTGGGTCACAACAACCCCACGCAAGACTGTAGGCTTGGGGAAGAGTGGCTGGAAAGCTGCCTGGCAGAAAAGGACCTGGGGGTGTTGATCAACAGCCGGCTGAATATGAGCCAGCAGTGTGCCCAGGTGGCCAAGGCGGCCAATAGCCTCCTGGCTTCTATCAGAAATAGTGTGGCCAGCAGGACTAGGGCAGTGATTGTCCCCCTGTACTTGGCACTGGTGAGGCTGCACCTCGAATACTGTGTGCAGTTTTGGGCCCCTCACTACAAGAAAGACATTGAGGGGCTGGAGTGTGTCCAAAGAAGAGCAAGGAAGCTGGTGAAGGCTCTAGATAGAGCACAAGTCCTGTGAGGAACGGCTGAGGGAACTGGGGTTGTTTAGTCTGGAGAAAAGGAGGCTGAGGGGAGACCTTATCACTCTCTACAACTACCTGAAAGGAGGTTGTAGAGAGGTGGGGGTCAGTCTCTTCTCCCAAGTAACAAGCAATGAGAGGAAATGGCCTCAAGTTGCACCAGGGGAGGTTTAGATTGGATATTAGGAAAAATTTCTTCACCGAAAGGGTTGTCAAGCATTGGAACAGGCTGCCCAGGGAAGTGGTTGGGTCACCATCCCTGGAGGTATTTAAAAGACATGTAGGTGTGGCACTTAGGGACATGGTTTAGTGGTGGACTTGGCAGTGCTAGGTTTATGATTGGATTCGATGATCTTAAAGGTCTTTTCCAACCTAAATGATTCTATGATTTTATGATTCTATGAGCATCTGGGATGGGCAAAAGCTATTGGATCTGGAGTAAGAGCTCTAATCAGTATAACCGAGTAGCTGAAAAATTAGTTCTATGGTTGTGTTTAGAAATTTCACAGTAGAAACTGTAAGCAAGAAGGGGATAACTCTGATATCATAAAATATTTAGGACTAAAGAAAAGGTGTGAAAGGTATGATCAAACCAGTAAGCAGGATTTTGATGAAAAAAATCACCCTTTCAAGGAAGCAATGCTGATGTTCACTGCAGAGGGCAGTCCCATTGTGGACCCTATCTGAAAGAGGTGTGTTCTGAACATTGAAATAATTTGAAATCTTTGATGGCTGGTGCTCTCCAAGGCCTTGTGTTTTGCTGATACAGAGAAGTTTCTCTGGCTCCCAGTGAAAATCAAAACAGTGCCACAATTCAGGGGTTGCTTTTCCCTGGTCTTAAAAGCTCTGGAGAAATGGACACCACTAATAGCGTGTGCTTTGTCAGCAAACTGGGGTGCTGTTTAACAACAACTCATCATTCCCTTTTCACCCTGAACTTACTGAAGGAACTGAAAATTCAGTGCTTGCAAACAAATGTTTGACCTATACATTTCTGATTGCTTATAAGTTTGCTGTAGTTTTAATTAGACATTTAAAATAGAATGTTGTTATGTGATTTTTGTTCATTTATTATTCCTTAACTACTTAATTAATCTGTTATAAATTAAATATGTATTCTGTGGTCTCCTATGAAAAGAGATTAAAAAATAAACATAGATACTTGTTAGTGTATGCGTTAATTTAGAAGTCAGATAATCAATAAAAGGGGAAACTAAATTAATTGCAATTTAAAATACTCATGGCAAAGATATTGAATAGAAGAAATTGTGGGATTCCCCCAGCAGAAATTAAACAATATTGTGTTCTGGCTCATAAAAATGTGTAGGACAAACTTTGGGTGCAGACACTGGTGCAAACTTCATTTGCAAAAGTAGCAGCACATAAAATGTCACTGTACTTGCAACAGCAGAACCTCCATGGTCATTGTTGCAAGCAGTGTGCGTGCACAGAAGGAGATGATCCTCTCTCCCTGTCCCCTCCCATCTCTGGAGGTGAGTGTTCTGGTGTCCAGCCCTGTAGTGACTAGGGATGCACACAGCCTCATTTGCAATATCTGGGAATGGATGACGTACCTCCCTGAGAGTCAGGGAGAAAATAATGGGCTGCATTTTCCTGAAGCACAGTGCTAAAGCAGGGTCACTGAGAAGCTCTTCCTGATGGCTGTCATGGCTTTTAAAAGGCGGCCCAGCATAGCTATATTTTAGCATAAAAACTGTAATCATGACTTTCTAACACAGGACTGACAACCTGAAGCAAAGCTTATTATATGTTCTGCATTGTTAGCAGAGCAGCAGAGATCAAAATGCACAAGTTTTGCTGCCCAACAAAGAAATGAAGGGATAGAAAGGTCCAAAGAGATGTCTGGTGCCTGGTAAACTCAAATAGTCATCCACTTGCTTCACTTAGGGCCTACGCAGGCAGAACACGAAAGATTTAGCGGAGACTGTCAGAAATAACTTGTTAGAACCAGGTGACTAACAGTATCACTGGCTCAACTGGAATGAAAACCTGACTTATATTTGGGAAATGGCACTAAAAGCAACACTGCGTATTCTGAAGATGAGGGAGAAGTCCAAGTTACCAAGTATATCTCATAAATGTACTTAAAAGCTACTCAAACAATTGGCAATCTCCTACAAAACGCCACAGATAAACTTAACCAAGAAAATGGTAATCAAAATAAAATTATTCCTGGGGAATGGGATGCTCAGCTGGAGAAGATAATTAAGTAATGTATGGTTGCTTGGAAGGCTGAAGAGGTGGTTCACAGGTAGATTAAAGTTCCCAGCAGAAGGAAAGAGAGAAAAAGCAGAGTTAATATTGTTTCTTTTCCCTCCATAATGCCTCCGAGAAACAGAGGTTTATAGTTCTGTAAATAAGATTTTGTATCCCAGAACTTAAGATGATGGCGTCAGAAGTATAAGTACATTGTTCTGTATGTGCAAAATCTAGAACTGTTTTCATATGGTGCATCATCTGAAAGGAATGGTGTTCTGTTCAGATTTTTTCTTTTTGGCCAAAAGAAAAATACATTTTCTTAAGAAAGAAAAGCAAAACCATAGAATGAGGTAATAAAATGACAAAATGATTCTGCACACTATATTCTGTTCTCCCTTCCTGCTTTAACGAGGATATTAAGTGAAAATACCTGAGCTTTGGGAGGATTATGGTAATTTGTGTACATACGACATATTTTTTGAGGTTTTTTTACCCTGTGGATTTGAACCTATACGGGAACTGTAATTATTGCTTTCTATTTTTTATATGGGTTTATTTTGCAGGTAGCATTTGGCTGTATTTCTTTAACATTTGCAACTGTCCTGTAACTGCCCCTTTTAGGGTTAGTTTTGTACTGTATCCTTCAGAAGGGAAATAGGACAAAAATAGCATGGTCTTTTTCTGGCTTTGGATGTATGCTGCTCATAATGTTCTTACCAAATTCCGAGATGAACATTTCCAATGCTGTAACCTTTATAACTATATGCAATATTACCCAAAGATGCAAATTAATTTCTTATCATCATGTGAAAATGTTATTAAATATGCTAGTTTGAACAACTTTCTTGAATTTTAATGTGAATCCTGTTCTATTGAGACTGCAACAAATACTGTATGCACAGATTCTCTGATTTGCTCTACAGCTACAAATTGTTTCCTTCCTCCTGGGCCAGCTATTTCTACTGCTAATTTTATGTGGACTCAACATCTTTAGTTCTCCTGCACCGTAGCGGCTGCAGAGTTAGCACAGAAAAAAAGGCAAAGGTAGCCTCCTTGACTCTTCACCTGTAATTTTTGCTGTGGAGAAGAGAGCAAGAGACTGGTTCCTACCCTGTCAAGGTGGAAACCTCTCTGGTCTTAAACAGCAGGTGCTTTCTTTAAGTGTCACCTTTCTAGTACTATTCTTGCAATTTATGCATTAGCAGCACAGTGTTCAGACTTCTTTTACCTCCACCCTTTGGTGGCAGATGGTATTGATAAGTCTGTCCATCACACGTATTGGGTGCCCAAGAAAGCCTCCTGCTTCCTCCCACAAGCTCACATTCAAGACATATGTCCCTCCCCTGTCCCCCTGCCCCGATGTTCTTCAGTGATTTCCAAGACCTTTTTCTTTCTACAGTCTGATATCTACATATTTCCTTTCCTTCTTTCTCTACTTACCTTTGTTGATTTGGTGCATAAAAAAAATCAGTCAGTAAGGAGCGGAAAGAGGCCAAAATAGACAGAATATACCACATGAACTAAGGATGTTCTATGAAAAAGTAACTTCCTTTTTCCCCAAGAGGGATAAGAATTTCTATTTCACCAGTGAATGTCTGATCACCCTTAAAAATCTGGGCTCTTGCATCACTGAATCTTTGCAACGCTGAGTAAAAAATATGTACCGAAAAACTGCTCCCAAAGAGCAAATGCCTTCCAACAACCTACACATATTGTCTGCGCATAGTTCAATTCTCTGTCATTTCCTGCTCAGGAAGAGAACAGTGCATGTAGCATGATTGCATTGCATTGGAATCATTTGAGGGGTTTTTGTCCATGCTAGTAAAGCAAGGCAATATATTTTAAATCAAAACCCTTCAGAATTTGGGTGCCTAAATACTTCCAAAAGTATAATAATTCTGGATAATAATTCCTGTGGGGTTTTGTGCCTGACAGGATTTGAATATTTCATTACTGTTTCATTTTTAGAAAAAAAAATAAAGATTTGTTGTACCTGAGGAGTGAAATTGGCCACTGTTAACTTCATCTTGGAGACTGAGGAGATAAATGGGCAAGAGCACTGAGCTTCTTTGACATTTTGAAGCAAACCCCTCAACCTGATTGAAAATTCTATAAAAAGTGAGACCAAAGACCAGATGACAGGGGTTGATATGCTCACAGTAGCGTGTGCTGCTTAGGCGATGTCATTTGAAAACCTGTACATTTACAATAAAGAACAATTTAAAATGTCAGAACAATGGTGATGGAGAAATCCTTTCTGATCTTGATCATGTCCACATCTCTGACGACCGACACCTCCTTCAGAGATTTGAAATGCACATGTGTGGACGTGCAACTCCTACATCCTTTCTTTATGGAGAGAGTGGAGCTGGATTAGAGCCCAGTCATTTCTGATCCTCACTGGTACAGCTGTGTAAACCAGAAACATTTTGATCTTTACTCTCTGATAGTCAAGATGATTTACCTTTCTTGCCACAATCTAAAAAGAAGGTTTCCTGGAATGAAGCAAGTCATAATAATCAAAATGGTTTTGCTCTGGACAGGAGCTAGCGTCCCTGTAAAGGGAAGTCTTTGAAGGAATTTTATCAGGAGGAGAAGAAGCCAGACTAATATGTTTCTACTCTAAACAAAACAAGTACTCATAAGAGTATTTATTACTAACTGCTATTTTATATTCATTGGAATCCGGTGTTCTAGAATGGAGCTGTTTTCACTTTTTTTCCCCTCTTTATTTCACTGCTGTCATGTACTTTGGAACAGGTTTTTCAAATTGTATGTTTGTAGGTGAACACACATATTTCCAAAAATTAAATATCTGTTAGTGTCCATGGACATGCATCAACTTAATACAGAAACATGGAAAAAAAGGCTTTAAATTCATACATTACATGGGATATTCAGAATGAGTAACTTTAAACAGTCTGCTCTTCCTAAGCTCCATCTATGGTCAGTGCAGAGACTAACTCAGAAAAGAAGCTACGTTACAGCAATCAAGAAGGTCATTAGCCTGATTAATCCTCTCCATTTACTGTAGAGGGAACAAAGGAAGATAAGCCTCATCAGACAAATATTGGTCTTCAGGAATTCTTTCTTAGCATATTTGCATGCATAAATTAAATTAACTTAAACAGTTGCATGAACCCAAAAGTTTCAATTATTAAAATGATGGCTATGTAAAAAAGATATAGGCAATGACAGGGAATTGCTGTACAAAATATTAATATTTTTTAGGTTAAATGCAGGCTATTGAGCTCCTTCCCACTTTTGTCACACGATTGGTTATAGAAGAACTTCTAGTAATGATTGTAAATGAACATAATGGAGGTTTCTGCTAATATTCATCAAGTAACAGATAGCATAGAAGAAAGGCAGTAGCTGAATACTGACATGGTTCTGTACAGACTACTGAAGTGACTGAATCTGATCCTACTTATTTATTATTCATTACTCCTATGCTTTAATTTCCATGCATGCCTGCAGAACTAAACACTTATCAATAAATGTATAAAGCTGATCTGGGAAGCAGATAGAAAACACAAATGTTCCACATATCAAAACCCAAGAATGTTCTGTAAACTGCAGAGATATAATAGCACATCACAGTTTGCACACTGGACATCACTGAGTTATTTCATTTTTGAAACACCAGTTTCAGTATGATAAAATACCTATTAGGGCATTTCTGGAGTTAGGTGTTATTTAACATATAAAAAAGAAGCAGAATTAGAAGTACAAAGTGGTTTTCGAGAGTGTTCCTTTGCCAACAACCAAATTTTAGTATCTATACCTATTTATTCTCTATTTGCATATATTTATTAGCCTATTTAAAAAAAAAAACAAAACAAAACCAGAAAATAACTAACATCAGTAGTGAAAACCCTTTATTTTTCAGATCAGATTTTTTTTAAATAATCTTTTCATAGAAAACCATTTACATGTTACTGAAATCCCAACACTAAAAATCTTAGCAGATTGATCACAGGAGAAAAGAAAGTGTCTGAGTTCTTTCAAAACAAGAAATAAATTGTTCTCTTTTACAGCTTGATTTTTGCTGATAGTAGGCATTTTCTTAATGTAATTTCAATACAGTTCATTCTAAATGCACCCTTACGGAGAGCTAGAAAGTTTCATGCAGGTAAATATAGATGGAGTATTTTAAAGTCTAGTTAGTGCTAAGCTTGTTGCTTATAATAGAATTGATGGTCATTCTCTTGGCAAAATTCAGAGTTCATTAACTGCTGTGGGAAAATAATGAGTGTCAGTACAATTTCTAATGTACTGGTAAAAGAACTAATGTAAAGGGAACATCTCATACCTGATAAATGAAAGATAGAAAAAAAGGAGTTGTGCAGAGGAGATTAGCATTCACAGTATTTCCATAGAGAAAAATGCAAAAAGAGAAAGAAAAACTCTCAGAACCCTGTGGCATGTTAGTTACACGCATAAGTATCGGAGTAGGCCAGGATTAATGCACGTGTACCGTCGCGGTTTCTTAAGTCCACAGTGGCTGCTTGAACATGACAACATGTAACAGCTTCACTATGAGATGACCAAGTAGATCAATTTAGCAGCAGCAGGTGTTCATTTCCCCCAGGAAACAGCTATAAGTGCTTAAAACCAGTGGGTTATCTATTTAACCTTGTTCTCAAGGACATATCAGAAAGGGAAATAAGTACTTTCTGTTGAATTACTGGGAAACGTTATATAAAAAATTGAAAGACACGTGCTGCTCATTATAACTTAGCCCTCCTCTTAAAACTGCAAGATATCACCGAGGCCAAGAGCTCTGCAGAATTTAGAAATCAATTGGATAATTGTAGTGATCCATGAGTTGTCATAGTAAAGACTAAACAAAGACTAATTTCCTCTACCTCAGTAAATAAACACACACCTTGGAAGGGATAATAAATTTCCAACCTTCAGGGCATAAGCAGCCTCTAACTAATAGGGGTTTGGAAGAAATACTCCAGAAGATACACTGTACCTAAAATGGACTTAGCGGTTACTGGCTTAATGTAGGAATTACAAGTTGCTCAGCCATTAGGAAGTCAGACTTTGTAGCGGTACCTAGTGGCGTCTGCAACACTCTCCATGGGCTGCCCGGTCACTGATTGCCTTGCACAGAATTTCTTTACCTTCCTGGTAAAGAGAAAATTTCATTACCTTTTTACCTTCCTACCTAGGGCCCTTCCGAGATGGAAGTTTGCTCCCTCCTGCGTGGAGGAGCTGTATGAATCAGTTTCAGCACACTGTGGAGGGACAGAAATCAGATCATTAATTAAAGTGAATTAGCATTTCAGCGTCTGTGTAAAAATGAGATTCTCTTTGACTGCAATATCTGCTGAAAGGCAGAGAAGACTGTCTGATACAGCCCTTACCAGACATGGAGAGGAGACTGCTTCTGCTATCATGTGGACAGAGGCTCAAATCCTAAAGTTAATAGGCACTTAGCAACGGATTTAAGATTAATTAAAATTTTATGTAAGCAAATCTACAAAAAAAAAAAAATCAGAAGGACCTAATTCACAACATTTCGAAAGATTATTTATAAATTTAATCTCAACCCAGGCCAACCCTAATCTCAGACTCCCCTTGAGCACTTTGATGCTCCAGGGAGCTGCAGCCCCCAGGTTTCATACATCTTCCTCCAAGGGAGATCTGCCAGGCTGGCGGCATCCTCTGTGAGCTAAAAATATCCTATTTAGACTTTTTTTTTTTTCCCTAAGTGAATGCATAGGACTGGAAGTGACCTTCTATATCATCAATCCAGTCCCCTCATCTCATAGGAAACCACTTCAGTTAATCTTTTTCAGAAAAAGAACGATCTCTGTTTAAATGATAGGAAACAGTCAAATTTATTCCTCCACAAACTCCTCTCAGAATTCTGTCCTTTCCCCCTCCCCACCCCAGTTCTAATTAAAAGGTAGTTATGCAATGTTTGAAGCAATAAATAGTTTTTATATGTGTGCATGTGTGGGTGCGTACATACATATATGTATGTTTGCAGATACATACACGTATGTGTGTGCGTGTACAGCATATATGCAGGGTTTAGAAAGATAATAGCCAGTGTAGGTGTGATCTGCAATTACCTTTCCAAATCCTCTTGCTTTCGTCCTTGAAAATCTGAATGTTGCTGTGATCTGGTCCACTAACAGCGGCAGGAATGTGTGCTACATGGTGCTCAAAGAGAGAGAAATCCTAGGACGTGATTCATACCCATAACGTACCAGGCTGGCTGGTTAAACTGCAGTAAGGCTGCAAATGCATGTGGAGAAGAAAGAATACAGGATAGACACAACTTTTTTGCTTCCCGTTTGTGACTACTCCCAAGAAGAAGTGGGTCACCCCTCAGGTGTAGCCAGGAAATCAGTTAGATATATTGTTCCTAATAATCTCATGGCAGGCTGTGCTCCTGCGATGCGAGAACATCGTTCCTGTTACTGCAGCGAAACCTGAAAAATAAGTGCCAAATGCCCCCTTTCAGAAGGTAGACTTCCCATTTATGCATGGTGCCATTAAAATTAATTACCTGAGAACCAGTTCATAATGTCTACAGATATGGAAATAATAAAAAGTAATTGACTGAAAGTATTCATAAAATATTTTGAGCAAAGGTCATTAATTTATGCTCGCTGAAACCTAGAACTGCATGCATGAATTACCAAAATACATGAGCAATAAGACAAATAATAGGTACTTATAAAATAACTGTCTACTATTAAGACTAGACACTTTCTGAGTTTTGGATCCCAGTTTTAGGAGGGCAGCAGCCAGCGATGCAGGAGGTTGGTTACCTTGACAGTCTCTGTGAAAGGCACACCCACGAGAAATAAAGCAGCAGGTCAGTGCAGTGACTTGAGCTGCTGATGAGACAGATGTCCACTTGTGGGCTACAAAACGTGGGGTTTTGTGGAACAAGCCACTCACTTTGCAGTCTCTCTGTGATCTGTGTTGCAGAAAATTTTCGGATGCCTGAAGTAATCAGTCTGCCAATCAATTGATCTCTGAGTTACAGGTGAAATCACAGAAAAATGCCTTAGGGCGTCTAGTGGATTCTGAAAGGGACTTTCAAAGCACTCTTTGTCTCGGTCAGATTCATTTCTTAAGAGAAAAAAAGACAAGAAATTAGTCATTATGACACCGGCAGCTCGAATATTATTTAAGAATAAAGCATAAATGAAAGGATGAATTCTCTATTGCTTTTCCTACATTCAAACAAAACCGTACTAACATCAGGAAGAGCTACATTTGCAGATTGGATTTTCTGAAGAAACATTTCTTGCTACTAAATAAGACCTATTAAATGAACAATTAACAATGTTACTTCTTTTTGAAGAAGCAGATTGTATTCTGATGTAATTTCTCAAGTTTAATGGAGGCAGGTATCTACCAAACTGACGGAAAAGGATTTTTTTTTTTTTAAATAATTTCCGCTTCACAGTTGACATTTAATTTTTGTGAAATAAGAAGAGTGGGATCTAATTTTAGATGGTGAAACCTGAACATTTTCTGGATCTCGTTGCTGGGTTTTTTACTGTTGTAATTGGCACAGTGTACATATTTATAGCCATTGTCCCACTCCAATAATGCAACTACCAAAAAAATTAATTTTTTCATAGAAATTTTTTTCATAGAAATTTTTTACCATAGGAAAATATCCTTTTGTACTGTATGTCTGCTCAGGTTGTTTATAAGTAATCTTAAGTATATAATTTCTGGTTTATTATTAATTAATTTCACTCTTGCCCCCCAGTAGTCTGTATTTATATCTCCCAGAACCTAAAACCAGTCTTGCAGAGAGTGGTTAGTCCCAACTTCAAACACAAAGTAGTTAGGCATTGCACTCTATACTGAACTAAATGGAATAAGAACCTATGATTTTTAAAAGCATTTATTGTTTTCATACAGTGAATATGGTCTTAAAGCACTAGTATGATCTGAATTTACACAGTCACCACCTGATATTTTCAGACAATGATTTATACAATCAATTTTAGGACATCAATTGCAGTACCTGTATGGTAAATTATTTAATCATGGCCACTGGAATAAGTGTATGCATCTTAATAAACTTTATGAATGTAATAACTAATAGGAAAGGCAAGTCTTTGACCACAGTGGCATTGAAATAATAAATAAAACCTAGCATTATCATTGGATGGATTGTCAGAAGTTGATTATAGATCTTTTTCTGAAGATTAAATATCCCTGCAGTTGAGGTTCTAGACTGGAACCAGTACAATTTGTGGGGTGATTGTAGACAAGTCACTTCATTTATCTTGTTTTTCTTTTGACAAAATACTCATTTTATCACTTCATGTGATGAGGTTCTGTTTATAAAGAATCTTGTATAGGAACGATGTATTATTATACTTTTAATATTATTGTTTATCAATAATACACTTTGAGTGCACAGTAATTGCTTTAGAGTGCCACACTAACAATACAAAAGAGAATTATTTGGAGATTATTTCTTTTGTATGCAGTATAATAATTGCATGTAATTAGGACCAAAACCACCGCAAAAGTCTGAATGGACTGTTTTTACTTCTGATGTTCAGATTTGTAATTACCAAAAATAGAAATATTTCTTGTCTTTAATTTTCTTCTCTCTCATTTTATTCTACTGCTTTTTTTTTTCCTAGTAACTAAATATATGAAATTTTAAAATAATTATACTGTTATGGGGAGTATATTTGGAAAACAGAACCTTAAAGAATCCATTCCTGAAAGACTGGATATCATATACTGATAAAATATGTACATTTAACATTTTCATGTTGCATTTCTCCATTGTGTATCATCATAGCTGGATTTGTGGATATGTGTATTAAGCTACTCCTTTACTGTTTCACTATTTCTTTTCTAAAGGAGTCATATGAATATCCCTTTTCTTTTGCAGTTCTTCTGTACATTCCTTCTCTCAAAAGAACCTCCACAATCTCTTATTTCCTCTTATGTTCCTTTCAGTTATTGAAAGGATAACCCATTTTCTTGAAGTTTTATCTGGCTTTAGTGATTAACTTACCCAAGTCTTCTTCTGCAATGATATCCTTTCACTTGTACCACTCAGCAGTTGGAAAATATGGTTCCTGTTATTTATACTATTTCACCTCAGATTTCCCTCACGAATACTAAGAAGTGCAAAACTCATTTAATTTTCCCACTATATCCTGTTCACTTTGTATTAGATTTCTCCCTAATCCCTTAGTGGGCTAATTATTTCAGTTTTCAGCCCTTTATCTCTTTCCCTTTATATATTTAAAGAATCTTATATTGTTTTTAGTCACTCCCAAGGTAATAATTCCCTTTTTATTATATTTTTACGTTGCAGCATTTTTGAGACACTGATATCCATCCTCCTCTACTTCTTTTATTAATTTTCAGGGACATTCATTTACACAGCTCAGATAGATACATTTTCTTCTATTACCACTCTCTCTCTCCAGTGCCTCCTCCCTCTGGGGCAGCCTCTTTTTAAAAGCTGGCCCAGAGCAATTACAATACAATTAGAGGGGAGCCAACTTGCGTAAAATTTTAATTTCCCCAAAATATTGCCTTCCTTCCTTCCAAATCTATGGCAGAGATTTTTTTCTCTCTTTTCTTAGTCAGGAGAAGACAGGTCAAAACACCGAATTACAGGATTTCCAGGGCGTGTAGTCCCAGAAAGAGCCATGTGTCAGGCAGGTACGTGCCATCTTTCTGCCCAAGGCCACTCCTGGGATCACCCCGTTCCATGAAAACAACCGCTTTTCATGTATTATCTTCCATCTGCTACACTTCTTGTCTGACTTCCAGGTAGTACACTTTAGGTTTCTTACGACCACAGATGTAATGTGCTCAGCATGCTACTTCTGCTTGCAATACCAAATTTGGCCCAATAAAATAAAAAATACAGTAACTATATGATGTAAATTTGCTGTTTTACTTAGATCAGTAGAATCAGGAATTTCATACTAAGTATGTTTCCAGAGAGATAAAACTAATATAGTTAAAGCTTATATGTCTCTCTGAATATATTTCTCTGCACATGTTTATAATCTTATAACCATATAATTACATACGTATAATAGGCACAGATTTTTCATAATTTTGTGTGTGCTTTCACTGGAGCTAGGTTTGAACTTTGTATTTCAGAAAGCTGAAAAGCAATATGAACAAATAATTCATTCCTGATACGTTCTTTTTCCTTTCTTGTATTTTAGCATGTCAAACACAATATATATTGTAGGTGGCTGAAGTCTGTCTTGCTAACTCAGCTCCACTGTTAATCACCAACTCATCCTGTTCCACCTAAAAAGTGTACATAGTGAAGCAAGTAAACTGTGTTTAGGTTTTTCGTTTGTTTTGGTTTTAGTAATGCCATCTTTCCCAGGGTTTTCAAATTTTGTCGGCTGCATAGTTTGAGTTTGAAATGAATTAGAGCAGGCATTTTTTCAGACAGAGTAAAGCCTTTGAATGATTTTGTAGATTACCATTAATTAGTCTGGGTGAAATCCAATCACTTCCTTAATCTCTAAATGAGTGAGTGTTGTTTAGAGCACCACTGACATTCTCTACCTGCAGATATTTTCAGTATTATTATACTCTTCAGCTCATCCAAATTAGAACAAAAATAGTCTTAACCTCTGTTAAACAAGACTAATAAATATTCCTTAAAATACAGATTTGATTTCCCCAGCTCATTCAGCGTAGAGCCCTAAGAATTTTAAATATTCATCACTGTTGAAGGCAGGTAATTGGTATAGCAGAGGAAAAGTTCCCTACAGGCTTACTGTGCTTAGTATCTGTATGATGCACACGTGATTCAGGGCTTAGACTCCATATCCAGCACGTGGCAAAGAAAAAGCATGGGAAAAGAGGCGAGATGAAAGCATTATCACTCATATCCCCTTTCACGTTCATGCAAGATTCTAGGGTTTCAAATTTTTAACGAAGCTAATAAGCATGTTATTTATTTATTTACATTTATTGTAACACATTCAAGTGTTTCAGCAGATGGACTTCCAAATCATTTAAGAAATATAAAGGTCTGTTTCTAAGCTATTCAGTCTCAGTTATCTAGCACAGGCAAGGCGGTTCTGACTGGAAGTGTCACAGGTGAAAAATATTGTCTGAGCACTTTTTACAGAGGGAAAAGAAAGAGATAAACAAATCTGGCTCATAATGCTTCCCAAAACACTATCATCGTGTTTGGAATTGGCTTACAAAAAGAATTTAAGACTGTTTCAGGAAGGACTTGAGTTAGGGTTGCTGTTTTAATTTGCACCCTGAGAACTGGGTTTTGATTGTTTAAAACAAAGGCAAAGCAAAGAATTGGGAGATGGCTTTGTCTATGAGCAGAAACGTGTTGCCAAACAGGTACGCGCATACTATAGCACGTCTCCATCAAAACTGGAGCAAGTCAAAAGCATATAATTTGGAGTGAGATGTACTCTGTTTTCAATATTTGGTTTCAGTGATCAGAAAAAGTTCTGGGCTTATTTCTGGAAGGAGGGCAAGTTGATGAGACTAATGTTGTTCGAGTTACTGTCTATATTCAGCCAGGGAGTAAACAAAGTCAGTGTCATAGTTACATATAATGATATTTTTTTCTTTCATTTAGAACTGTTTTCACACAAATAAAAACATAACTTCTATGAATTTATGTTTATTGTTCCTGGATAATTCTGTGGATGCTTGTGATTATGGAAGAGCCCCACTGGATGGTGAACAAGGAAATTTCAGCCTGATTCCTTGGAGTAAGTAGAGAAACACAGCCCAGCCAGAACTCACAAGAGAAGTCTTAATAACATCAACAGCCCTAATGAACACAGCCTCCCTGGGATACATTTCCCCAAAAATATATATATTACTATTTGAGGATTTCTAATGGCTGATTTTTGAAGTGATTGATGGCAGAAGGCACTGAGTGACATGTGATCTTTAAGAAATGTCGTAGTGAATGTTTAGAAATCCTGATTTTTGCAGGAGTGTCTAAATTGGTAGAGGTAAAAAATTAATAACTTTAAATTGGAAAACACGATCTATCTTAGGGCTGTGGGGAGGACTGTCACATGCAACTGTGTTTTTGCAGGTTCCAAAACCAGCTTCACTTATGTGACAAGTTTAGAAACTGGCTCATTTTCTGGAGGAAAAATAAAAACAATTTCTAGATGCATTGGTGAAAGAAGATGACAAATGAGCTTGGTAGATAGCATAATGAACAATTCTACCTGTTTAAATTACTCAACTAGCAAAAAGGAGCCTTTCTATATGATTTTAGAGGAACAAGCCCTCTGTAAGTCTATGTTTACAGAACATCCTGGTAGATGAAACTGGAAGTTTGCCCCAGGTCAATATGTAATTTGGAAACACCAGAAGGCTGTGCATTTTAATTAACTTTCTGCTCTTTCTCTGGTGCCTTTCCCCTCTGTTTCCTTGCTACTCATAATGATTAAAAGACAAAATCCTGCCCCAGTTCCATGCTCAGGAATGCTTCATGATTTGTTTTCATTAACTTCTACTATGCAAACATGTTTAATTATTTATCTGCTTATTTTCACAGGAAATCCTACAGAGATCTAAGTCTTGTTTGTAGGGATGCCATGTCAGCAGTGGCTGGAAAATCCAGTCATCCATCGTTAAGGGAATAAGAGTAATGCATTCTCCAATTTGTTTACAGGTAAGGGAAGAATACTTGAGTTTAGGTCAAAATTTGAGGACCAGAGACATACTGAATCAGCTGGTACCTCTCGTATAAGCTTCACAGTTTGTTATTTGGGGAGTTGGAAACTACCTCTTTAAAGATTATGAGAGAAGAATGTTGCTATAGTACCTGGATGTAGTTGTCTATGTTCAGGTTCATGCATCACAAATGTGACTCTGTTGTATAGGCCAAGCAATCTGGATCACAGTGGTTAGCGCGGTAGCCTGCCTTATCTAATGACCCATGAAAACAAATTTTCTTTACCCAAAAAAACGTTCACTGTATCTGTGAATGATTTCATGCCCACCTCTGCAGCATTTGTGGGACAGGGAAAAGATGTAGATGTTGAGTTCACAGAGCCAGGTGGCTTAAGACAATCCCATCCACACTGTCCACCATAGCAGGTTACTCTTCCCATGTGCCAGTTCAGTTTTCCTGTGCCTGAGCTTTCCTGTCTAGAGAGTGACTTGGCCCACTCCAGACAAAAGCCAACGTGTGAGCCAAACCGTGGCTCTGTGGACAGTCAAGGAGTTTGACTTGGGCTGCAGGACCATGGAAGTATCAGGTGAAGAGAAGAGTGAATTCGGTTGGCCCTGGGTCAAGCTGCACAAAGGTTGGTTTGTCAACATTTGGTAAATGTCTGCATTTGATGCTGACAAATCACCTATTTGTGATTTTGTTTCTTAGCCACTTTGTTAAGATTGCTATTGACAGAAACCAATATGGCGCCTGTTGGTTTTGCAGCTCTGCCTTTGTTGTGTTTTTCCTCACACAAGATGTAGAGATAGTCAGGATGAGGTATAAGTAACCTATCCTATCCTCATAGGCTTCAGAAAGAGATGAGACACCTCTAAGGATAACATAATTGTTCATTGCGATCCATTCATAAGAATGCTAAATGTCTGGGATTCAAAGCTTCATGACAGGGAACTTTATCTAATAGATAGGACTAGGAAAAAAAAGAAGTCTTGTGGCTTATCATCCCATCCCACCATGGGATATCATGTTTCTTCATGTCCTAGCCACTGTCAGAGGGATCCTGTGTGATACTAATGAGTGCTCTGTGCTGCTCTGGCACACAGTGAAATTCCCTCCTCATTTTCTTTCAACTTCTTTGTCTTTCTGGTGTCCTGGATATCATTCATCCAAAATACACCAAGTGCGGTACACCTACTGCTCTTCTTCCTACCTATATTCCCAGTTCTGGTTCTGACCCAAGCCAGGACACTGAATATGTGGAATATCTTCATAAACAAAGGAAGCTCACCAACCCTCTCCAAATTCAAGAGAGATCCTGGTCCAAGTTTCAAATAATTATTCAGGCAGTGCTCTTGAAGTAGTTTATCCTAATCACATAATCAATTGTAATTACAACCTGCAGCAGGCTTTTTAGTCAGATGCTGTATTTGTATGATGAGGCTTAACTGAAGATTCCTTTCACTATTAAAAAAGCAGAAAATATATAGAGGTTCCTCAAGACTTCACTAGAGTATTGTATATGAATTAGATCTGGGTCAGACAATCAGAATGCAGACAAAGCAGTTGCACCTAGCAGCCTGTAACTCAAATATTGGCATTCGGAATTAAGTTGGAAACTAGTTGCAGTACATAGGCATAAGCCGTTTAGTGATTCTGGATTAGGACATGCCCAGGAGGAAATTGGGTTGGTTCTTTGGGAGTAAATATAATGAAAGAAAGAAAATGAGACAGACTTAGACTACAAAACTAATGGCCATCTATCCTGAAACCAACGGTGTACTTAAAATTATTTCCAAAATGGAATGAGAGGAAGAAGAGAGATTAAACTCTCTGCAGTGTGCGGTATTGACTTTTTTGTGTGTGTGCTGCGAACCTTTATGAAAGCAACATCTGCTCCCATTTGTATGTTAATTTTTTTTGGCATTTAAAATTTGGCTTTTAAAAATCATTCTCTCTCTTTTCCCTTCTAGTGAGAAGCTGAGATATAAAGCAGGTGCTGTACAGAAATATGAGAGCATCTGAGTTAAATTAGAAATAAAATTATCTCAAAGGAATAACTTCAGTCATCATAGAAAGTGAGTGTCAAATGTCAAGCTAGGGCACGCTAATAAAATTTGAACCCATATTGCCAGATTAAATATCTTTGTGTTCATTTTGTTTATATTTTATTTTTGAGATTAGTCTGTCTTTTCCATTCTCCTTATCATGTTCTATATTCCCTCCCAAGGCAGCCATTTCAGAGGCAGAGAAAAGATTTGATTCCTCCATCCATACTGCTGATACCCCTAGCACCTGAGACACAGAGCTGGAATCTTTAAATAGAATATATATTAAATTTTCTCTCTTCATGTTTTTAGCTTTGTTAAAAGTGCATGTCTGCAGTGCCTTTACAGGACTTGTTTCCATGAGTTCATAAAGATCATAAGATCACAGAAAAAATGTAAGTTCAAAGGTACCTCCAGGGGCCATCTGGCCTTGTCCAATTGAGTTTTGGATACCTCCAAAGGCAGAGATTCCACAGAGTCTCTGGGCAACTGCAGTTTGACCACCCACACGGTGAATTTTTTCTCCCCTATCTAATCAGACTTTCCGATGTTCCAGCTTGTGCCCATTGCCTCTTTTTCTATTGTCTTGCATCTCTGAAAAGAGTCTGCCTCTGTCTTCTTTACACCCTCCCATTAGGTAGCTGTGGATGGCAATAAGGTGTCCCCTTCTCCAGACTGAACAAATCCAACCCTCAGCTTCTCCTTGCACATCGTCATTTCCAGCCCACTAAAAATCCTTGTGGACCACCACTGCACTTGGTTTGATCTGACCAAGTCTCTCATGAACTGGGGAGCCCAGAACTGGACATGGTATTCCAGATGCAATCATGGGACTTGATTTGTCTCCTCTTCTATGTCAGGTGGTCTGTGACAGATACTTACGATCCATGCTGGTCTGACCTGTGATACTTACCCTCTTGACTGGATCACATTTCCACTTGTTAGCTAATGCTAATGTTTTGCATGCTTGTTTGAGAGCTCAGAAAACTTCATTCCTCATTTTAATTAGAGGACAAACAGTTAAATCCACAGCTCAGCTGTTTCTGGTAATGTATTGCATAATCGTCCCTTGAATCCTCATCATTCCTGTGCTCATCGCCCCTGTGCACTGGATACCTGTCTCAGAGCCCATCTGTGGAGAACCCCAAAGATCACAAATTAAAGGTGCCTGTGTTCTGAGTGGCAGAAAAGTGTCCAAATGTCTGTTGCTGTTTTTCCGGTTGCTTCTCAAACAGAAAAGATCTTCAGTTCAGAAAAAGGAAAATATGGATTTATGTCTTGATATCTTCAAGCACCTCCAGGAGCTCTATTTAAAAAACTGTTGACTAGTCCTAACATAAATATAGATTAAATGTGTTTCTGTCCTGTGAGCGTGAGATCAGTTATGCAGATCTCTGGATTGCCCTCCCTCTGGTTTAAGACAATCAATGCTTTTAAATTTTATATGTCTTTTTCATTCCCCTCTTTGTTTTTTTAGCTTAGTTTTGTTCTGGTTTGTTTGCTTGTTCGCTTTTTTATGTTTAAACACTTAGGCCAGTTAGAAGGTTGAGTGTACACCATTCAATGGTGCGGTTGGGTTGGTAGGCCAGAACGGCCTTGCCTTTCAGTGCCAACCACCTTGATTTAAGCTTAGGACATGGGAAAAGCCTTCAAAAGATAGTATTATATATTCGTTTCAATGTTTACTACAAAAAAGTAGGAAAGTCCTGCCTGTTTGATTTGAACCCTACTTCTGGCTCCTGCTTCCACAGCAGAAATTCACTCTCTGGGATCCTAGAGAGGAGTACTCGTAAAGCTGGAATGCATGAGCAGCAGCAATTCCACAAATTTACTATTCAGTTAGTCTGTATTTATTGCTTCTGCAATGGTGGCAACACATTATTCTGTTCTGAATTGTAATGATTTTCTAAATCCTCCTTTCCATGGATTATTTTTTTAATTTAATGCACTTTTCTTCTCTTTTACAAAAATAAACCACGTTAAATAGGCTTGAAGAAAGGTGTGCAAATTTAAATAAAACCCAAACTCTTCTTTAAGGAAAATGTGCCAGAACTCTGACCATCTCACTCAGTACTTTAGTGCACAAACACTTCATGACCTACTGGCATTCTGGATTGGGAAAGGAACAGAGAGAGGCACCCTTCATTCACACCCAGATTTACTGATCCTGGGGTAAGAGGTGACATGATGATAATCAAAATTAATTCACCTCCCAGAAAGTATCTTCTGGGTTTTACAGATAAATCAACCTCTGACCAAACTCCCTTACTTAAGAATAAAAACGCATTACAACCAGCATGGGATAAAACATAACTTTGTGAATCTTAAGGAGCTAAGAATTATTTTAGTCTGAATTTCCTCCTTTTCTGAGTGCGAATCCAAAGATAATTGGGTTAAACCCATAAAACACAAAATCAGACTCATCAGCTGAAAGTACTGTTGTAATATAACATTCCAATTCACACTGCTGAAAAACCAAATTCATCCAGTTTCAGAATATCTGCTTTTTTTTAACAGATTCCAAACTTCCGCAGAATGAGGTTATCCCCTCAAGAAACAAGGGTGTTTACAGAGCAAAAGACTGACTATTGTGCAGAGGGCAGAGGTATGTACACAGAGGTACTTCTCTTGTGTATGCAGAATTATGCCCACAGTATAAAGTCACCAACTTAATTACTAAACCTTTCAGAAAGTGTTTCTTTAAATGTGTTTTCCAGTTTTCTTAATTTTTTTTTTTTTTTTTTTTTTTTTTAAATCTCTAGTATTAGCCATCTTGCCCTTTGCCAGCCTGGTAGCCTTTTGGCTATTCCTAGCTAAATTTGCGGAAAACTACCAAAGTCTCACAGCAATCTTTGCTTCTTCTTACCGTTTCACTTTGGTCCCAATGCCTACTTCTAATCAACTTACCTTGAACCCCTCACATTTATTCAAGCCATGAGAGCTTTATAATTTCTTCACGATATAATGAAATTCAGTCACCAGAAAAGGAGAAGTACAAGGTTTGACATAACTTTAATAAATGCCATAGTCAACTGGTGTTGATCATAAAAATTTGTGTCAGTTGTGTGGAGGTGTGTGTGGGTGATACGCTAGTGGGAAATAGAATTATAGCGGAAATCTTATGTAGATAGATGTAGATTCAGCTATTGCACCCTGACCTCCTTTCACACCTTTGGGTTATCCTTCCAAGGCTTTCATCTTGCTTCCAGGACACTACTGTATTTTAATAGGAGCAAAATAAAAGAATATATGGAGATAAAAATGATGTAGCAGGCAGGTTTTTTTAGCATTTGGGGTTTTATTGGGAAGAGGTATGGCAAAAAGTCTTGTTGCTTTCAGAATTCCTACTGAATAGGAATTTCTTTGTTATTAACTCTTCAGATGATAGTGATTTTCTGTCATAATAAGTTTTGATGATGTGATAGTGAGAAAGCCAGATGCTGAAGTAGCAAAATTAAAATGTAACCTTTTTGTTTCATTTAAAATTGACTTTTTCTTTGTTTGTTTGTTTGTTTTGAAAGACTTTGTTTCTTCTCAGATGGACATTAATCTGGGTAATGAAGCTTGATGGAGATGTAGATTGGAGTCCGTAATCTGGGCTCCAATCTCCCCCATGCACTGAGCTCACCACTCAACCTGCCTCTCTGTCAGGGTATGGTGAAGGCTGGTGGCTCCCAAGGGGATGGGACTGGGAGCCATGTGCAATGACACAGTCCCCTGGGCTGACAAAGTGATCCGAGCAGCCCCAGCTCTGATCATCAGGCAGGGCAGAGGGGACAGGGATGGGCTGAGGCCAGGCTGGGACATCGTCCTACAGCTCAGGCCTGGCTTAGCAGCACCCAGCAGGGCGCTGACATGGGGTCCTGGGCCAGAGGTGGAGGTCTGGAGGGGCTGGTCAGGGCCAGTGTGGCCTGTGAGTGCTCTCTGGGCCCTGACAGTCCCTTCTGATTCACTGTAGTCCTCCTTATTTGACTGATTTTTTTTATATTTCATGAATGTCTTATGGTGCTACTGTATCGTAAGAAATACAGCCTGGACTGGGAGTTTTTCGTATCAAAGAGGTTGTAGGTTTGAGGCAACAACAGCCTCAAGGTGAGGAATCTACAAAAGTTTTTCTGGCAGGATTATATTTTAAAAAATTGAGTATTCTCTAAATAAATAATTCTTCAACTCCTCAATTTTTAAAAATGGAAAAGCTTGGAAATCTGTCTTGATTCCATGAAAAATTCTGATTCCAGGATGCTAGACTGAATTGCACCTGTTACAGCCCTGTTGGCCAGTACGGCAGTAAGACTACAGACACCTTAGAAGGAATTATCTATCACTCATTTTGTATAATGCTTTTCTCAACAGAGTCCTGTTCTGGATGGTCATTAGATGTTTCTATAGGATCATGTTCATTAATAATCTCATATCAGTATTTGCCATTAACAGTCCTCTTTTCCCCTCTTTATCTGTACATCACATTTATTTGGGGTAAGGGCCTCCATGATGAGAAAACGGATCCATTTCCTTGCTGCCATTTTAACTGTGGGGTACTTAGCTGAAGGAGAGACAATTTGTTCCTTGTTCTTTGGTTGTTCTTGCTATTAATTAAGGGACTTCATTTTCTTAACTTCTAAAATTTGAATGTCTATATCCTGTGTGACCCCACTTGCATGAGGCCCTGCCTATTCTGAGTTAGTCAGAACCCTTTAAACTACAGTTTCACATTTAATAATCAAGCACTTCTGGATTATGAGATCTTATCCTGCCTGAGATCTCAAACCACTTCCATGAAATAAAAAGGAAAGATAGCAACAAGTGAAAGCAGTCCCAGTTTTGTAAGCTGCTCCCTGCTCCCAAACTTTAAAAGTTTGCTTTCATATCAGTGTTCTGCCATTTATAGATTGGAGTGTATAGGGAGAACATATACCTAGCGTTCTTTATATAATTAAATGGCAGTTAGACTATTTGGACAGTTTCACAAGTGTTTATATAAAGCTGGCTATCTAATTCCCTATTTAAGCACTTCAGATTCACAGAAAGTGAGCATATCACAGCTTCTCCTATCCCCCAAATGTCCATAAATCTTGTGTGGTTTGTCTATGAATGCACATGAAACCATCCAGCTTTTGTGGGTTTGTCATCACCCAAAGCTAAAGTACACTGTTATCCCTGACAGGGTTTTAAAATGCACAGTTGAATAAAATCCAGCAGAAGCAGCTCACTTCTGCTTCTATTTCTGCAGCAGAGCGTTTTGGGGAAGGGCCATGACTACACGTCCCTTCATACATTAATCTAAGCTCTGTTTGTGTACAGAGGTTTCAGCTACTTTTTCTTCTGATGTTATAGTGACAATGCTTCGCATATTCGCATTTCTCTAAACTTCCAGCTTCAGGAATCATGTGATTCTATAATACTTATCTTCCTTTTTGCCTCTAAGAAAAATTTTATAGTCACAGGGAAAAAAAAAAAAGAAAATACCTTTTGAATTCAGTCTGCATGGTCAGAAATTAGAAGTCAATAACAAGAAACCTTCTGAAAAACAACTAATCTAGAATTCTTCTCAAGTTCCTAGGCCAGTTCTGCACTGCAATTGAATCAAAAAAGAGACACAAAGTTGTTTTGAAATAAGTTTCTAAGAACACAGATGCTGGTTTTGTTTCCTTTTGCTGATTTTTGTGCAATTTTTTACATGATAACATCACAAATATTACATAAATTCACATCATTATGTAGAACATAGTCTGTAAAGATTTTTATTGGCATCTCATTTGTTATTTTTGAGAACGTTAAGGTTTATCATTTTTAATTAATATTCTACAGTGAAATGTTGAAGTATTTCTTCAGAAGAAATTTCCTGGAAATTTCCTGTGAAATGTGATTTGTTTTCAAATAAAAAACCCAAACCATCAAACCAAAACTCCCTCCCCTCTTGTCCATTACCTATGTTAAATAAAAATGAACCCCGTCAGTTCTCCCAAAATGAAAATTACTTTAGAAGGCTATGCTCTGAATTCTAAGTGCTAAGGATAGTGCTGAACAGTTTGTGATCCATGTCTCTTTAGAAAATCAACATTTTTCAGACTGATGCAAACAGGCACTTCAGAGAAAATATGGTTCACCTCCTTCATTTCCTTTAAAATGAATGTACTGAGTTACAACAAACCCGAATGTCTGATACTTTTGGATTAAACTGATATAGTTCGAAGCTATTAGAACTAATGTTGTGTTCTATATATATACGTAAAGTGTACTTTTAGCTGTTTCCTTTCACTCTCTTCAGAGACAACACACTATATCAAGCCTAATACTTAATTTTTTACAGAAAGACAAAAGCATACAGCACAGCAGAGGCTGGCTTATATTTAACTCTTTCTGAGAACTGGTCAAGGTTTGAGATCTCTGCACAAAAGTCAATAATCATTTTCATGAAATGCTTCCTAAGAGAAGCACTGGGTTACTATGGAGGGCCTGAACCCTTAGAGGAATGTGTTCAGCAATTGTTACACCCAATAACTGTGGTAGGCGTACAGTGGGTGGCCAGCTTTTGATTAGAAGTGCCCAGTTCATTCATACTCCACACCATGTATCATCATTCACCTCTACAATAATGACTGTGGCATGCCACTATTGTGTTTGGCTGGTGATACAGGCTACTGAGAGCTTGGCAGATTAGCAACTCTGATGTTTTGGGGACTAATATCAAAGAACAAGCCTCTGTGAGGTCTTAGGAGCTGGAACTTTCCCTTTCCAATTTAAATGCAGAGTCTGTGAGCTCATTGACTGGCTAAACAGTTCTACTCTTACATTTGCAAACTAGGTCCTTAAAAGGTGAGCTGATTTAGCATGCTGAGCAAACACCAACTCAAGGTTCCCTCTTACTGTTATGTGGAGAACAACTTCACTCTGCTTACATCTTCAAGGTCAGAGCTCAGGCATCTTTGAGATGATTGCTCATTGCTTTGACTTCTCAAAGCAGAACTTGTTTCAGCTCTTTCAGTCAAAGCCCAAAAAGATCAGGAAGAACACGTTGCATACAGTAAATTAAAGTCTATCTGGTGGCCTTTCAGTATTTTCAGCACAAACTCAAAACCATGGGAAAAACTCTGGGATTGTATGTTCTAACTAGTAGCTGAGAGCTCAGTGTGGAGAATTTTTAAATTCTTATTTTCAGGCCCTGTAAAGTTTGCTGTTAATTACATCCTCTTGTTCAATGAGGGACATGCATGTGCATTTTTAGTATGGTATTGCACTGAAAATGGAGCTGGGTAATAATTAGGGCAGACTCAAACTGTACTTAAAGTGTCTCACCATGCTTTGCTTTATGTCTTTATTTTATACCATGCAATATCTAATCTAAAGATTAAAATGCATTTTGTAAAAGCAGAGTTAACACAAAACAACAAAATCCTATATTCCTGATTGCTTGTTGATTATAAGTTCAGATTCAAAACCAATGCAGTAAGTCTTGGGAGAATGTTTTCGGGAGTTTGTGGGTTTGCCATAGCTGCTTTTATATCAGCCCTTCGCTGCTCCTAAAAAAAAAATTGCAGTGTTGTCCAGAAATATCTAATGAGTGTGAAACTGCTGAAGTATGCCATCAACATAATACTGCAGACCCCAGGCTGCTGTGCTTTATCTAGACTATTGGGGTGCTTTAGGGCTAATGGAAAACATCCATTAATTGTGAGATTTGCTTTATGGCAATGTGCTCTAAAAGTAGCAACTTATTTCATTTTAATTTACTTCTGGTGTTTGATCTGTTAAGACTCACATTTTCCAACTTTCATCTGCTGCCCTGAGGGATATAAGTGCATTTTAAACTGAAATGAAGTCTGGATTTTTTTATGCAAACCACAAGGCCAGGTTTCAATTAAAAAATGTGAAGTAGCTTGAGACTAAGAATAAAATCATAGGCATTGGTAACACAGACTGTCACCCGGCAGCCCAGGGAAAATGGTACATATTATGACACTGGTGCATCTTCCTCTTGGGGTTGTGTGGCAAGGTTTTGGCAGCAGGGAGGCTGCAGGGGTGGCCCCTGTGAGAGGAGACCGGGCTGCCCCATGATGGACACGGCTGGTTCCAGCTGTCTCCAACAGACCTGCCACTGGCCAAAGCTGAGCCCATCGGTGACACTGGTGGCACCTCTGTGATAACGTATTTGAGAAAGCGTAAAAAATGCCTCGCAGCAGCTGTGAGAGAGGAAGGAGAAAATGTGAGAGAAGCAACTCTGCAGACACCAAGGTCAGTGAAGAAGGAGGGGGAGAACGTGCTCCAGGTGCTGGAGCAGAGATTCCCTTGCAGCCTGTGGTGAAGACCATGGTGAAGACCATGGTGAGGCAGGCTGTCCCCCTGCAGCCCATGGAGGACCACAGTGGAGCAGATATCCACACTGCATCTTGTGGACAACTCCACGCCGGAGCAGGTGGATGTACCCTGAAGGAAGCTGCAGCCTGTGGAAAGCCTACACAGGAGCAGGCTCCTGGCAGAAGCTGTGGCCCATGGAGAGGACCCCATGCAGGAGCAAGTTTTCTCGCAGGACCTTTGGCCTGTGGGGGACCCACACTGGAGCAGTCTGTTCCTGAAGGACTATATCCCATGGGAAGGACCTCATGCTGGCGCAGGGGAAGAGTGTGTGGAGGAAGGAGCCACAGAGATGAAGTTTTATAGATTGACCACAACCTTCATTCCCTATCCCCTGTGTTCCTCAGGCAAGAAGGTAGAAGAGTCAGAAGTAAAGCTGAGCCTGGGAAGAAGACAGGGGTGGGGCGAAGGTGTTTTTAGTTTTGTTTTTATTTCTCACTATCCTCCTCTGTTAATACTTGGCAATAAACTGATTTTCCCCAAGTCAAGTCTGTTTTGCCTGAGATGGTAATTGGTAAGTGATCTCCCTGTCCTTATCTTGACTCATGAGCTTTTTCATGAAATTTTATCTCCCATCCTGTTGAGGAGGAGCAGTGAGAGAGCAGCTGGGTGGGTGTCTGGCAGCCAGCCAAGCTCAGTCTACCACAATCTTCTATTTTCTGTTTCTTAGGAGTGACAAGATTTAATCTCGCTGAAATGCTGAGCATCTGGTTGGTATTAGCTGTGTGACTGTAGCTGTGTGTGGTAGTATGTCCTTGCTTTCTTATTTTCCATTGATGTTGCCTTTCTTGACCTAGGGTCTTTTCTTGCAGACATGATGTGAGCATCATGTAAGGCTGAGTCACCTGCAAAGAGAGGTTTGATAGTGGTTGGGATGTTTTATGATTTCGTATGTTACATAGCAACTGTCAGCTGGGTTATATCACCCATTGCTAATTTTCTTTCCATGAGGAATCCAGCTGGAAAGGCCTCAGTCACCAGCAGAGAGGGAGCATTTGAGTATGGGAGATTTGGGATGACCTATGCAATCTTCAATTCCAACTGCAAGATTGCGGCCTGTTATTTTCAAAACGCGTTTACTCAGCTGTTTTAAAATAGAGAAAATAATGGCAAAATATAAAGGTTACCTATATTTTTGCATAATATAACTTTTTAATATAGAAAATAATACAATGAGAAGTGGGAAACGGAGGAGGACAGAATGCCTTTATTCTGAAAATGCTGTGCACTGAAAAGCTGCCCATCCTAAATTTTTACCCACCCATTGATACAGCAAGATGCAAATCCTGTTGTCTATGATACAATTTCACAGAACTTGTGCCATAACCCTTCAGCTGGTTTTGGTTCTGAATTTTCTCATTTTCCTTCCTTTTTACAGTGTTTCTACTTATTTATTTCATTTCTTAACAGATCTAAGAAATTGTTTCAGAGATGTTTCTGTAGCTTGCATTTTAAACTTCCATGCATATTGTACATAAATCTTGCAGTTCTTAGCACAATGTCCAGCAGTTTGTAGTCTAGAGACAGTGGCCCATCAGCAAGGTTCTTTTAGTAGCGACGTTCATAAAATTTCTTCTTAGGGGATTTTTCCAAGTTCATTTAATTAACTACGCAGTTCTCCTAAGGCTGAAAAGACCGGTACCTTTGAATGAACCCACCTTGCTCATTGTGGTTAAATTGACCACTAAGAAGAAACAGTCAGCCTTCCAAAGATGTCTTTGTCTACGAGATGTTGGTATAAATTTTTTTATATTATTTTTTTTTTTTTTTACAAAGTGGTTTAAAGTCAATATGTTCGTGACCTAAATTAACACTGTACCCACTTGTATGTTGCCCGTACACCATTTTTTTCCAAACACTAGCAGGTACTTTTTGAACTGCTCTCTATCTCCATTCTCAGAGCTATAAATGAGGCAGTGTTTTTGCTACAGTATTAAACAGTGTTTAAATTACAGGAGGTTGCTGAGAAATCAATCTGTATGCTGTCTGATGTTTTTTGCTAGCTTTCACTTATCAGCTGATGCTTCCAGTTCTCCTCTAATGTCAGTAAATGACACTGTGTAGCATCCTTAACAAGTGATCTATACCCTCATCTCAAGATAGTGGAATTTATTACTTTTAATTAGTTTAACTGCTCACTCAAAAAGCTTCTTTCTTTCCATGCTTTTTTTCTTTCTAGCAAAACAAAAAATGAAATAGGAGAACCAACTTTGCATTTTAATTATGTCAATAACATGCAATTTTCTGGTCTTTTCTCCTTCCCTGAAGTTTAATTAATTTTGAGCAAGTAATAAATTGTCATAGCTTTCAGTTCAGTTCCTAGATTCAAAATGAATACACTTCATTCGATGAAATTAGATTTGAGATCTGTTATCATCTCCATGAGCTCCAGTTCCTGGCTAGAAATCAAAATGCAAATATTTTACAAGGAAAACAGCTCAATATTTTGTGTTAATGGTGATCAGTGTGGCCTGTGATATTGCTACAGTTGGACACATTCTACTCATACCATGATTCATACTATATCTTTCCAATCCTGTCAGTACCATGATACTGTCCTGAGCACTACTTCAGCACATTCTTGCAGGGAATAGTCCTTTCTGCTTCTTGCAGTTGTGCCTGAGATCAAACGGAGAGAATGCAACCAAAATAACCCTTTGTCCTTCAGAACAGCTAAATGGACTAAATTGTGGTGACCAGTCCAGAAGATCTGAGGTAGGGTGTGCTTTTCCTTGCCAGGAGGTCATCCAGAGATGAAACACACATGCCAACGTCAACTGGAGGTTTATTGTTTCCTGCTTAAAAGCCACCCTTATGAGCAGTTTCCAGCTGCAGGAGACATTAAGATTTTTCTCTAGGGAGGAATAGACAAGAAACTATAGCAGAAGTTGTGAGAGGATATTTCCTACAGTCTCCCATACTTTGATGGGTGCCTCAGGGCGATGTTTCAAAGGAGCCATTCTGTCACCACCTTTTGTTTCAAAAGCCACTTTTGCTAGGGTTGCCAGCCACAAGCAGGAAGAAGCTTCAAGGGTGCAAGCTATTTATGTTTTTTTAATTACTGCAGAGAAAAACTAATTTGCAGGATAAGTTTATATGAAATACGTTAGCCTTATTTGTAGTGAAACCTCTCCCCACCATTTCCTCCTCCTTCCATTCCTAATTCTATAACGGTTACCAGTTTCAATGGACTAAGTGTTTCACATACAGAAATCCATTCAGCCCCTCAAACCTTTATTAAAATGATTGGAAGATGTAGTTACATTGTTAGTGATGCAAACGTATCATCTTCCATTAGATGCCAGTTCACTTAAGAGAAACCAAACCAATGAATATGAGTATCTAGCTCTTCTGTAGCAAATCCATAACAAAAAATACAACTTAAGAAAAAAAAAGAAATAACTACGCATTGATCTCCAGTGCAGATGACTTTGCAGTAGGTTTCTCAAGTTTGGTATTTAACTTTGTTGTCTGTAAGAAGAACAATGTCTGTTAATGTTTTTTAACTTGAAACATTTTTTCAAGATTTACTGAGATAGGCTCCTCTTGCTATTCATTATTCCTAGCAAGAGGGGTTCAGGAAGTCTTTAAAAAATTAGCAGGGAGTACTATTATTTTAATAAGCATGAACACCCAGAACTCTAGTCCCTGACTGGAAAAGTCTGCAGCTGTATTTCTAATAAGCCAAGAGATCATTTTATATGCTGAGAGCCAAGAAAGATCTTGTTACATCTAGAAAGAAGAGTCATTAAATTGGAGGTGTGAATCTTGGAATGTCAATGTATTCATTTTGTGAAAATTTTCATTCTCTTTGTAAACTTTATCAGAAGAATGGATTAATGTTGGCTCATCTTGTGTGCTGGGGGGAAAAAAAATAAGTCATTGTCCCAAAGAAGCAGAGTAGCAATTGTAATAATGTGAAATATTATTCTAACCTTTTCAATATTCATAATTTTTTTTGAGTGACCATACTTTTTCTGCCAAAAAACTTACTGTGACTGGTGCATGTGAGTCCTGGTATAGTGTATCAGGTTTTTATTTGTGGAAAAATATTAAATACGTTATGAATAGTACAATACTGAGCTATGATGGCATAAGGCCAGTGTTCAGATGTCATTCACTCACAGCTTCTGCTGCTTTAACTCTTAGTTTTGGAGCCTGACCCTGTCAAGGTCTGACCATTTTGCTCTGGTCCAGCAAGAGTCTTTGGCAGGCATCTAAGTCTGTACTAGTACCATCTAATAAGACCTGCATAACTAGATTTGCACTTGGCAACCATTACTTCTGATGGCGGTCTCCTTTAAAAACAAACAAAAAAAAGAGATAGAGACAAATATGTTAAACTGTGCTGCCACAGTAGATTGGAGACTCTCAAAGTATGGAGTATAACAATGTATAACATTAACATGCTAAGATGTAAGAAATAATGAATCCTAAGACTGTAAGACTACTGAATTTAAAATTAGAATCTTTTATTCCAGTCAGTAACATCCTCTAGTTTTCCTCGTGCTTGAGACATATAAATCTCCATGCAGTTTGCAAGGCAAGTAAGTGTAATTGGCATTATTATAATACTATCAGTATTAATTTATTATAATAAATGCTATCGTGTTATTATGTATGCCATCCAATACTACAAATAGAAAAAGGTAAAGAGATGTGAAGTGACAAGCTTGGAGCACGGATCTCTCCCCGCCCCAGCCCTGCCCCAGCCAGGTTGAGTGCTGTGCCTTTCACCTTGCACTGCTGAAGCAATTGAGCTTCTGTGGGAGAAGAAATGTCCATCCAGGGTCAAACTGACAGACTAGTGCGCTTTCCAAGGTCACAGAACTTTTTTCAGCAGGGCTCCAGTACTGGTTGTATGGCTCTGCATTTTACCATTTGACTGATAATGAGACAATTTGTAACAGTGAAATGAATAACATTGCAGCCTGTCCAAGTTCTAAAACTGGAATAAAAACTACTGAATAGTTGTGTTTCTATACTAAAGAAAATACATTCTGTTCAGAACATGTTGCAAAGGTATTTTGTTCATGTTTTTGTTCTCTCACAGGAAGATTGAAGGCAAACCCCATTTTCTCGCAAATGGAGTTACATGGCATGGGTTTTTTTTCTCCCTTGCTTCTGTCATTCCTCATTTGCACCAGAAATCTTATTTCCATTTCTTTCCATCCAGCAGGACAGTGTTATTTATTATTTTGCTTCCTGCCGCTTATTGATTCCACTCTGCAGAATAGATTACAGTTGCTGGCTGAATTATTTTTTCCTCTGGGAACAGAGAAAATCTTTATAAAAAGAAAGTGTTTAGTAAGCTTATCTGCTGGTCTTTTCAGTGCTGAGATTCAGGTAAGACCTAGCTGGAAATTCCAGGCTCTTCCTGTTGGGCTTTATTTCCAGCGAAGGTACTGACAGCTGAGTCAGGAGTGCATTTCATCCATTCTTTGCAGCTGAGGTAATGTATATCTTTATGTAGCTCTCTGAAGGAATTTCTGATTTTGAGTACTTTATCCTCAGTCACCGAAGTTTTTGAGAGATTAGCACTGGTTTTTTTTTTATCAAAGATGTTTTTCAGCATCTTTTTTGGAACAGAGAAGCACAATTAGCTCAACTTTTTTGATTTTCAGGTTATATCACAGGAGATAAAAATAGTGAACTCTAGTTAAAAAGCCTTGGAAATTGTAAGTTAGGAGCCAGCAGTGCTATGTGTGTGGAAGTAGTGTATTGGGGGCAGATCTTGTGAAAAGAGGCTTGAATATCTGAGGTTAATGCAGGATTCACCTCAGCGTGCAGGGACAGGAAGAAAGCTGCTGTTATCAAAGATTTATATCATATATCCAGTTTTGTTGTAGCTATCAGCTACCTGGGTGTAATTCAAGTCCGGGTTATGACTCTGGTTAGGGTTAAGATTTGAGGGAAGAAGATGCGAAGGACACATTTTCTATTAGATTCTCCTTAGCTAACACAGATAGATAAGAGGTTATCATGGGGAGTCATCGCCTTAATTTGCATTTTGCTGTAGGTGCTGCCTATGCAGTTGTAATTACAGTTTTGATTTCATACCCTGATCATGGCTAGATGCTGCAGGGCTCTGAAATCAGGAAAAGGTTCATGGGCTCTAAGCCTTGTCACATCTTTCAAGGTATGGGTGCATAATCACTGGCTGAAATAAGGGCCAGGGCTTGGGTGATGGGAGGGCTCAAGTTTCCAGCAGTTAAGGAACCCACTTCATTGCTGGGTGCTTGTGGGCTCTTCAGTTAGTAAATTGTCTTATCTCAGTTGACATCTATGTTGTTTTTTTCCATTTATTTTCTAGATGTTACTGTTTACTGTATTGATATGATACTGGTTAGGGTTACAATGAAGGTAAGATTAGAGCAGCTAAATACAGAAGAAACAATTTATACTGTGGGATGCTGCATGACCATGAGAATTACGAACGGGTTGGATGAAAGTCAAATCCTATTTTTCACTATATTGATGAGGTTGTTGGCTCTACATTTTTTATGGCAAGGGTTTTAGAATTTAAAGAGTGAGGTTGCCATGCTATTTGTGGATTCTGCAAAGCCCTCAGTGTTTGCGTAAGTCCTAGCATGGATTTAGGAGAAAGTTCTAGTATAGGTATGCAGATCTGGACTATGATACAAAATAGTGTTAAGGGTTAGGGCTAGGAAATATAAAGGCTCTGCAGTCCAGTTTGTTCCTATGTGCTTCCAGATTCCCCAAGGGAGGAAGAGGATTAGTAGAGAGGGTAGTGATGCCTATCAAATTTGATCAGCATTAAGATTAGATTAAGGAAAATCAAAGATTGAAGGTTTATTACAGACTTCTACACGGGCTTCTGTGTTAGGGAATGAGTTGGTATACATTAGGGACCAAAATATGTTTTTTTCTACTAAACAAAGTGGCCTAAAATTCCAGATTGAGGGTTAGGGGGCTGGCTGGTATTGTTTTAGGACAAAACTTTATGCTACATTTCATTTTATTGGTAAAGATAAGGTTAGAATTTAAGTTTTGGGCTCAAAATTGTGCAGTCAGTTTATACTGCATGCGGAAAAAAACCTCAGAGGCAGAAAAAAGACTACTGCTGATTGTCATCAAAGCCTTATATTTCTGCTATAGCATGGTAGCCTAAGACATTACTGTCCATATTCAGGAGCACTTTTTTTACCAGATGCTGTTGGGCCCTGAAAGTGAGGAAATGGGCTGTGCCAAAAATGGCTAATGCCTCGCATTGCCTTTTATTGTAGGTTAATATCACCTGAATATAACTCTAGGTGCATTAGGGTTTGGCAATCTAACACTGCAGAGTCCCATTTATTACTGAATTTCTTACACCCACAGAAAACTGGTTTCAGTAAAGAACAGACAGATTTGTTGTTGTTTAGCAGAGCAATATTACCCTGATGCAAAATAATTTTAGGATTTAGATTTGAGTTAGATTTTCAGATTTAGAGCTGGCTTATTTTTGCACTCTTCTAAACCCTTTGAATGAAGAAGTAGATTGCTGTTTGTACGGGCCAGTGCCTAATCGTTGCATTTTAACCTAGGCTCATGTTGCCTATATAAGATTATATAGTGAACTTTGTGGTTAGAGTGTGGCTTTCAGAATGAAATGCCTGAGAACCCAGCCCATGACTGCATTCTCCAAGGCCTACAAAACGAGGATGTGAGCAGAAGCCAAAAAAAATGCGATTCCTTTTTGTAACCCTTTAGTATGGGGAAAGGTTTCTTGCATTTTAACTGGATAGGAGTTAGCAACTGGAAAAGTGAAACCTCAGGAGCCCAGCTTGCTTTTGGATTCTCCAGCGACCATAGAGCCAGAAAGAAGGCTAGTTTCTGCAGAGGCTTTATATTCTCTACTTGTTCACTAGTTACAATGTAGATTAGGTTACAGCTGGGTTTGGGAAATTAAAGCTCCAAGAGCTCAGTTTATTGCTTGATTTCATACTTCCCACCCACTGACTTAGATGGAGAGCTTATGCTGGGAGTGTTGGACTGAAGCCTTTGGGAAATAAGCTTAAAGAAGTGAAATTGTTCAATTTTGTTCAATTCAATTTTGTATCATTGCTAGAGACAGGAAGAAACCTATTAGAGCTGGTGGTTTCTGGTGACATAAAGCCTTATGGTGTCTTTTAGTGTTACAGCCAATGTGATAATTTTAATTAAGGTTAGGGTTTGGGAATCTAAAACTAGCTATTCTACAGGACCAAAAGAATAAAGAAGAGAGCCAATAAGAGCAAGTACTTTATGTGGTCTTTTTGTTGAATACAATGAAGGTTACTGTTAGCATTCTGGTCAGGAACAGGGCTGGGGAGCTTGAAGATGTTACAAGCCGCTCTTTTACTGGATTCTCCAAGTCCCTCAGTGTTTTGGTAAGAGAGAACAGTTCAGCTTTCCTTACGGCAGATCTGGAACCCTGAAATCAGAGCACCTGGAACTGAGATTTAGGAAGAAGCTTAGCCTGGGTTGCTGTTAGATTGTCCTGGTGTGATGAAGCAACATAAGGTCACTTGTGTTTGACCTTCCCGCAAATATTTTTGCCTTAACTGTGATGCAATTGGGAATTGTGATTAGTGTTACGGCCTTTTTGAACAACATTTTAATGTGAATCGCCAGTGTGGGAAAAGATTTGCTTTATTCATTGATGTTTTACATTTAACTATCTGTAGTCCACAGTCCAAGAACTTACAAAATAAGGTTATCCACATTATAATTCAAGCTAAAAGTTCTTTTCTAGTAGTTTCACCATATGCCATTAGAGTTAAATTAAAATACTGTATCTTTAAATGAAATCTGTTTGAATCTAGAATATTTCTTAAAAACCCAGGAGACGTAAAAATATATAATAAGATTATCCTAATTCACCCACAGTACATATTTCCATAATATCAATTAGTACTATGAATGGTGTATAGTTAGGTGTAAAAGAAAGGTCAGAATAGTTGTTTTTATGCTATTGTCTCTGACTATGCTATATTGAAGGGTCAGATAGTAACCTAAAAAACCGATCACAAGAATATACCCAGTAGAAGATAACCTTCCTTGACTACTGGTATGATAGATGCCCAAAATAAAATGTGTATCAGTATACTTAGTTGGAGAGAGGTTGTTGAGGCAGGCAGACTGCCAGCAGTCTTGTGGCTTTTTTTTTTTTTTTTTTTTTAAATTGGTTGGAAACAGAAATGCTGAGGTACTGACAGGCTGACTCCTGTTCTTACCTCTGCTGTCAGAGTGGTTCCAAAGAATGTTTATCAATACGGTGATAGGTGCTTTATATATATAAATATAAATATATATATATAAATCACATTATCAATATTTATATAGATATTATATATAACATATATATTTATATATATATTATATATAAATGACATTATCATTGTCATAGAATCACAAAATCGTTTAGGTTGGAACTGACCTCCTGAGATCATCTTGTACACATACACACACACACATGCCCTGCTCAACAGTGTCACCTAGAGCAGGTTGCCCAAGACTGCATCCAGTCAGGTTTTGAATAACCCCACAGATGGAGACTACACAACCTGTCTGGGAAACCTGTTCTAAAGTAGATCTAGTTTATCTGAAGACGACATAAAATTAGTTCCCATTCATTAAAAACCTGCCATGTTTGAATGAAGTATCACTTTTACTACATTACCACCAGCTATCTCATGTCTTCTTACTTTCGTGAAAGCAAAATCTATCCAGGATGGTTCCCCTCAAAGGCAGTAGATATGTCTGACAAACCCTAAAAGTGTGGGAGAGTGCTTTGAGGAATACTAGTCCTATTTTCATATGCTTCCCTAGGCATCCACTAATGGCCATTTTCAGCAATAAGACAGATACTGAACTAGGGAGACCTTTGATCTAACCTAGAGGGTATATGGCAGTTCTTGCACTCATAAATTCTTGTGTTTAGGAAGCAAATTTGTAGCTGCAATGCAGTTGAGTTGAAGGGACTGGGGAAAAAAGCCAGATACTGACTCTGAGTAGGAAGAAAGAGTGAGATGAAATTCTAAGAATCAAAATGAATTTACTCTAGAATAAGGTGATTGTAGTTAGTGCTGGTAAATAGAAGCAACACTGCTGCAACAATTTGCAATTAATTTCTGTTCTAAACAGGGCATTGTTTGGGAATTTTTTGTGGTTTGTTGTTGTTGCTAGGAGTGTTTGAGTGTATGAGGAAGGAGTGAAGGTCTGCGGTGTCTCTTGTATTCTGTTGGAGGGTGAGGATCACAATCTACCCTCTCAGATCTCAAAAAGAAGAAAATCTTTTTGCCCACTTCTCCCTCCTTTTTTCCTCATCTTCTGTATCTGTACAGAAGGTTTGTTTCTCTGCCTGATCCAGTGAGGTGAATAGTGAATTGACGATCCTCAATTAGTCAGGAAGGACTTGCAGGATGCAGATGATATCAGCAGGGATATAAGGAAGACACAAGATCCTGGCTCCAGATGCTTAGGTGGTTTACTCATAAAGATGGTTGCTGCTTTGAAACACTGCTTTCTTTTCTTCCTCTGCTTCTTTAATTTATTTTTCCTGCTGTGCTGCATACTGAGGTGTAACAGATACTCTCTAAACTCTCATATACTCTGCTTTAAATCTCCATTCAGCTGCTATGCTCATAAAGTCATGCACAATATTATTATGAAATAATTGATCTTTGAATAAAGGATGGCAAGATTAAATCAATTGGAAAGGATTTTTAATGTGAAGCTTTTCCAAAATTATGTTTTAATTATTTGCAAATCCACACTCTTGCATAGAGTCTTTTATCTCACAGGTGTACATTAAATCTACCATCTTGTACCATTTTGTCAAGTGAGCTGAAGATGTTTGTCTTTTTTACTAAATTAAAGATTCAGAAAATCTATTGTGCATTAGAATGAACACTGGCTATATATTTCATAAAAAACTCCAACTTATTAAATGTTTTTCATGAGTACAGAATCCAAAATGTCTCCAAATCAGTAGCTTTGAATTTATATCCTCACTGTCTCTTCGTTTAGTCATTTGACTTCTCGTTGTCTAAAAATATAACCTGCAAGTAGTTAACATGATCAAGGGGCACTGCAGGAGCACTTGTCTGAAATTACACAGGGGACATTTCGTTAAGTACATTCTGGCCTAGGGTTTACATTCTGTGTTCAAATCTTTCAAACTACATATTAAGAGGCTTTTATTTTGCATGTGTCACTCTTTTCAGCAGCAGTGAGCCATTAACTTTGCGAACATTTGGCTTCTCTCAGGTTTTCTGACATGCTCATGAGTACTTTGGGGACTGCAAATCATCACTGTGTGTGGCAGACACAGGGAACAGTCATCAGCCTATGTGCACACACATGCATGCTGTCATTTTTGTGTTGTCAAAAAATCACCGTCTTTTACTGTCTATATATAGACTGGAAACCCTATAGAGTTCAAGTAAAAAGAGTCTAAAATTCCTAAACTGTGTGCCACTGCCCTTTGCAATTCATTGTACCTGAAACTTTTTGAGGTTATTGTCCAAATTTATTACCAAGTTTTCTTTCGCTACTCATTATATTGACCTTCTGGCTTAGGAAGAGTTGAGAGACCTTTTTTTTTTTGAGGAAAAGCAGTTCACTCTGTTTTTCCAGTGCTACACTGGTAATACATTTATATTGCAAGCTATCAAAGTAATGCACCTAATCTTTTTGTATTGTTTATTGTGGCTTATTGAAAAATATTAGTCTATCAATCGACTGAAATAAAAGAAGAAAATAAAAACTTTTTATGGAGGGGGAACAAAAAGGAACATAGTGCATTCAAATGAGAAGCCACTAAGGTATATTTTATCTTTTCCCAAGTAATAGCAAATAAGTTTTGTGCAATTTTTTAAAGTATGTCCTTTATCAGTCCTTTTTATGTGATTCCAAGTGGAATTGTAAAGCCTCAGGGAGCAGCTGTCTCAGTGCTTCTAAAACATATTATAGCACTTCTGCAATATCATGAATAGATGAGGAAACTTGTATTTTATTTCATGTTTTTCAAATTATTTAGTATAACTTAAATTAGACTTAGAATTATAGGCCCTTGTGACCACACAGATCGTGTAGTCCCCAGAAGTAAGATAAAGGAATCAGAATCAGGATTCCTCAGTTCTCTTCATTGACCGCCCCTACGCCCAAGGTAACTGAAATTTGGGGGTGAAAATTGTAATACAGGAGCTTACTTCTCTGAAATGACTTAAATGCTTTGATATCTCAAGGGAAGTAAATGACGCTCATTATAGATGAGTTTGGACAAGCTAATAGAAACCTCTCAGGCTGTATGCGTGCAGCACGACAGGGGATGGATTCACCAGCCTACACTCACAAGTATCAAAACATCCTTTCTCCAGCAGCACAGACCAGCTTTAATGACTTCTCTTGCTGGACGTAGCTTGAACGCCGTGTGCTCGTGCTGTTGCAGTGTCTGAGCTGGCATGAGCAGAACTCACTATGGTGCCTTTTTATCCAGAGTATACCTAGACTGTCTGATGTGTTTGGATATATTGTCCTCACTGTAATTACAGAATCACAGAATCACTGTGGCTAGAAGGGACCTCAGGAGATCTTCTAGTCTACCCCCTCTACTCAGAAAGGGCCAGCTATAGCAGGCTGCCCAGGACCGTGTGCAGTTGTGCTTTGAATATCTCCAAGGATGGAGACTCCACAAACTCTCTGGGCAACCTGTTCCTGTGTTGGACCACCCTCAAGGTAAAAAAGTGTTTCCTTATGTTCAGACTAACTTTTTTTTAAATTTGTGTCCATTACCTCCTGTCCGATCACTGGATACTTCTGGCTCCATTTTCTTCACTACCTATCCTCATCAAATATTTATACACATTGGTAAGATCCCCTGAGCCTCCTCTTCTCCAGGCTGAGCAGTCCCAGATCTCTCAGCCTTTCCTCATACAAGAGTTGCTCCAGTATCTTAATTATTCTCACTGGACTTGCTTCAGTAAGTCTCTTTTGTACTGGGAAGCCCACAACTGTACACAGGACTCCAGACGTGGCCTCACCAGTGCTGAGTAGAGAGGAAGGATCACCACCTCTGACCCTAATTAAGCTGTTAATCTCTCTGATGATAAGGACAAGGATTCCATCTCCCCTTTTTTCTCCACAGGGCATCATTTTTACACATATTTAGATGAAAAATAAGTGGGGTTTACATTCTCATTTCTGTAGGTGACATAAAGCAAATGGGAGTTTTGCTATTTAAAGTCTTTTGCACAGCTGTGAGAAATTTACCTGTGTTTTGAGGTATACGCTGACATCCTTGTCATGCAAAAGCCAGGTTTTGAGTGGTTGGACAACTATTCTCAAAGATTTGAGGTGATCACTTTTCTGGCTTATGGATTTGCCTGAGAACTGTGATCCTCTCCGGTCCCTTTGTGGTCTTCCTCACTGCACACTTTCAATAATCAATCCATGATGGGCCATTGACATATTCAGAGTGTTGAGGGCACTAACAGGCCTTAATGGTCCTGCCCAGCCTCATGTGGGACGTCCCACCCCTGCCCATAGCCTGGGAGCTCCATCCAGGGCCCTCAGCCCCTGCCCAAGCAGGACAACTTGGCAAATCCCAGAGATGACTGAGCAGCTGCTTTTGACTTATTCAATCACAGGAGTCAAATGACCAACCATTTGCAGCATGGTTGACCCTAAAAGTAAGACTATCATCTCCTGCCAGCCAGCTCCCAAAGCAGTCAGCAATAAAACCTTTAAGTGACTGGCAGAGGCAGTCTTGTGTCAACTGAAAACATCTTTGAAATTCCAGCACTGGTAGTTTTATTGCAGTTATGAGTAACCTCATCATAAAGCAAAACAAGCTTTAAGATCTAACGCAGAGGTGATTCAGCCTGGTACTCAGTAACTGAAGTAAATGACATGTTTCAAACAAAGGAAAAAAATAGTTAGAAAACAAGCCTAAAAATTTAGAGAACACATTCTCCTTTAAGACTAGCTTCCGTCTGTAGTTAAAAGTTGGTATTTGGAAGTAGAAGATCTTTCACATAATAAATACAATTGTTTTGTTACTCGTTTTGGTTGTTTTCGTTCTTTGTTTTTTTTTCCTTTTTTTTCTTTTATTTTAATCTTCCTTTGCTTAAACAATGATCTAAACTTATTTTTCCTCAAAGGGCTATTTGTTTCATTACAAGCTTAAATCAAAATATTTCCTGAATACTGACTGACTGTAGCAGCCAGCTAGTTAGTCGCAGCTCAAAAAAGCACAACCGTGGAAGTACCATAATTGAACTACAAGAATTTTTAAATTAGATATGTTTAGTCAGCATCCTCTGTGAATATTTCTTACATAAATATTTACAAAATGTACATAAATTCCCAAAAGCTTCAATATGAAACAGAATTCAAGAGTGTGCTTAACTTTTTAATCGTATGCTTCAGTGTTTGGCTGGGTATTGCTAAAATGAGCTTAAAATTTCCATATGTCACCTGAATCACCTGCACAAGTCAATTTTTCAAGTGATCTGAAGAGAGTTTTCTTTCAGGACGCTTTCAATGAAGAGAGTGAAGTGTATTCAGTAGCTAGGAAAATAACACAACTACTGAGGGAAATGTATATGTGAAAGAAAAAGAATGAGAAATAGCAGTACAAGGCACAGCCAGCAGCATAGACTTAGAGGGAAAAATTAAATTAGGCAAGCCTGGTTGCCTTTTCATAAAATTACTGAAGTAATAGATCAAGGCAATGATGTACCTGCAGAGCTATAGGAGACAAAGTGAGAAGATGAACAGGGAATTTTACTTGAAAATGAACTCAAAATGGTATGGCTAGATCTTATCCACGGTGTTGAAAGGTACATGAAGACCTTGAAAAAAGTGTGGTGAAAAAGCACTAAAACCAGTCTTGGATCTAATCTTATCAAATGATGAGGTTTTGGACCCATGTCTCAGAACCAGCACTGATTAGGGTTCCTGCATTCATCTGCAGGGCATTACAAAGCTTGCTATCTAGTTTACCGAATTCAATTTGTAATGAGTTGAAATGATTCAAAAGATTGAAAAATATTTTGTATTTTCAATTGTCGTGGTTTAACCCCAGCTGGCAACTAAGCACCACACAGCCGCTCACTCACACCCGCCCCCTCCCCTCCCCCTTCCCCCCCGGGTGGGATGGGGGACAGAATCAGAAGAGTAAAAGTGAGAAAACTCGTGGGTTGAGATAGAGACAGTTTAATAGGGAAAGCAAGAGCCACCCATGCAAGGAAGGCAAAACAAGGAATTCATTCACCACTTCCCATGGGCAGGCAGGTGTTCAGCCATCTCCAGGAAAGCAGGGCTCCATCACACGTGATGGTTACTTGGGAAGACAAAACGTCATCACTTCAAACCTCCCCCCCTTCCTTCTTCTTCCCCCAGCTTTATATGCTGAGCATGACGTCATATGGTATGGAATATCCCTTTGGTCAGTTGGGGTCAGCTGTCCCGGCTGTGTCCCCTCCCAACTCCTGTGCACCCCCAGCCTCCTCGCTGGTGGGGTGGGGTGAGGAGCAGAAAAGGCCTTGACTCTGTGTAAGCACTGCTCAGCAATAACGAAAACATCCCTGTGTTATCAACACTGTTTCCAGCGCAAATCCAAAACACAGCCCCATACCAGCTACTGTAAAGAAAATTAACTCTATCCCAGCCAAAACCAGCACAAAGTACATTTGACTTTTATTTGCTTTGTAAGAATTACAATGAAAAAGCACAGCTGGTATAATGCAAAAAATAATGTGAAGAGGTTTTTTCTTATCTTTTTAGCTTTATAACCATTTTAAGAATGTATATCCGAACAATAAGTTTTATGTAGAACTGAGTAGTTTCCCTCAAGATCTGTTTTTCAGGTGAACACATTACAATTCGAAAATTTTAAATCCTGTTGATAAATTGAATGTAACAAACTAGTAAATTACCTTCTCATGTTGTACCTTTGGATTTGTTATTAACAGCTTTACATGTGCTAAGTCATACTAATCTATGGTAAGTATATTTTAACAGTATAAAAAAATACCTGTAATATCTGTGTATGAAGTAATAGTGTAGTATGTACAGCTTATGTAATCACTGAAAATCACAGTGCAGAAGAGAATTAAATTAGATATCATTTATTGTATCATTTGGGATATGTGCATTTATTGAATTAAATTACCCTTTTATTCCCTTTTAATATGTTTTCAAAGGTGATACAGCTTCTTTGGGGGAAGTTAGACATGCGTTTCAAAACAAATCATGAACATAGAGAATTTTTCTAGTGTTTTGGGCATGTAAATATTCAGTCACTTTTTTTTTTTTCTCTGTGAGGTAAACCTGGGTCAAAATTGTACTGCCATTTGAGAAGTCCATCTCAGAAATATATATTGCTGCAAAAGAAGGAACCAGGGCACAATGTAGAGGTTTAGGAGTTCACTTTTCCTACAGCTGTCTCCCATCCACTGTTTGGAATAGGTAGAATACTTCAGGAACAAGTGAATATGCATACAAAAAGAGACACATTTAGATAAGCTAGAACAAACACTCACATCACTTTTAGAGGTCTTTGTAAGGCACTCATCGCTACACAAAGCCACCTAGTGCATTGCTAATCTGTCACACAAAGTGAATAAAACCAGGCTTCCTCAAAAACTTATGCTGTTGTTCTGTAAGAACTCCAGTGCATGGAGACTGGATGGTAATTTCAGTGCCTCTCAACACCACAACCAGAAGTTCATAGTCTTCCAGGGGAACAAGAAACTTTGCAGGTTCTGCCAACATAATAACTGTAAAAAAATCAGACATTTAACTTGTACAGGATAGGCTCGTAGCCATTGTTTGTATGAAATAGGCAAAAAAAAAAAAAAGCAGACTATTCTTGGAGTGAAAATTTAAATTTAGATAACATCATCCCCTACTGCTCCCTCTTTATATGTAAGATCCACCTGTCCGTTGACCTGCTACACCGCAACATTGTTCCTCTAGACATAACCTCAAGGAACAGCAGCTCTTCAAGGAACTGATTACAGTGCAAGAAAAGCATGGCATTCACTCCCATCTATGGGTTTCTTGTTAAGCAGGTGGCAAAGTACTTCCTTTATCCCAGGGTCAGGGTCCTGTCCCTTTTGAGAGAGGTCATCAGTATCTATGGTCCTTAGCTATGAGTTTATGATATAGATATGACATTTAGAAATTAAACTGGATGTCTGACTCCACTACTTCTCAACCTGTTAACTTTCTCAGTGACTCAGTGTGAGGAAGGCTGCTAGGTGAAAAGTCTTTTCAGTCTGTGCAGTTCTCTTCTTTTCTCAATGTGTACTGCACTGCCTGCAACTCAAGGGTCTGGTGTTTCGGTCAATTAAATACAGAGCCTGCAATATGCTTTGCAAGCTTGCTAGGCAGCAGTCCCTCAGCTAATTGTATTTAAGTCTTCTTTTCGCAGCACATATTGTTTTCTTTGGCTTTGTGCAGGCAGGAACCCCACAGTCTTGGAGCATAAATATTACTGAGATGTTCACCTATAACCTTTTTGTACTTTCTCATCCCGGCAGTTTTTAAAAACGTACTAAATACAGAAGACTACATTACCTTTTACCAAGAGAGTGAGGGCACTTTCCTAATGCATGCAATACACTTAGCTCCTTCCTTTTTCTTGCTCCTAGATTAATAGAAATTTCCCCCCTTTGTTATTTGAATATGGATAAATGGACCTCGCATGAGAAAGTGTTGTTTGCTGCAAAAAAAAGGAAAACTGCAGTAGGTAGGTGGTATGGCAGTCATAGGAAGTGGTCAGGAAAGGATAACATTTCAGTCCCATCAAACTGGGATCCTGGTGAAATCCGTTAGTCCCATTGTATTGCCTTGGCCACTGGCAGCTGGATACCTCCTTATGAAAAGCTTCAGTATTAAACTTCAATGAAAATTCTGCTATAAGTAAATGAGGATTTTGTGTGTGTGCGTGTGTGTTTTGTATGTGTTTCTTCCCCCCTTGAATAAAAAAATAGGAGAGCATCAATACGGAATACAGTATTTACCAGTTAAAATTAAACTGCTGTTAGGATAGCCTGAAGCTCACTAGACTTCTGCTGCTGCCCCTCTGAAATGACATAGAAATTTCAGATCATATTTTAGTGGGCAAGCGTCTTTGCAGATGTATTAGATTGAAATCTGTGCCAATTAGAAGGGAAAAGGAATATAAAGGCATATAAAATTTAAAGATCAACATGACAGAGTGGGAGACTCTCATGGATCTGCAAAAGTCATTTGCAAAGTTATTTCACTCATATGAAACATTACAGATTGTGAGGTGCTGAGATACTAATAGTCTGGGCTATAATAGTTAGTATGGGGAAGTTTGCACTACTGCAGTCTGTGATATAATGGGAGAAATTTTTTATCTAGAAAATTGTCATTTGCAATGAGATATGCATCTCATGTCCTGACTCGGAGAGAAAAGAGAAAAAAATGTGAATAAATACATCTCACACCTTTCACCGGCACTAAAAGCTCATTTAAAAATAATTTTGAAAAATTCATTTTGAGAAAAGATTAAAGATCAACTCAAGCACTTTTACAGACGCTAAGGCACTTCACTCTGAAATGATATTACCTCACACAGGCAGACGCTCGGCGAGGAAATGAAATATATTGGGATCAACAGAGCTCCAACAAGCCGACAGAACCACAAAATTATGTTGTTAAAATGACAGCTAAAATGGGAACTGGAACATTACCAGTTACAATCATTCTCGTCGTCTACTCTTATTAAAACCTTCATTACAAGCATGAAACAGTAACATTTTAATGCCTATTTAAAAGATAACTTTTTCTTTTCATTTGCTTTCCTTTGGACTTTTAATTATAAGATAATGACTGACTAGCCTAAATATTTTGTTAAGCATATCTTCTGGTAAGTGCTTTATGTTTTTCTTGCTATTATTCCCTTCATTGCACATCTCATGCAATATGACTGGTTAGGTCACTTTGCGTGGTTCCTCAGGACCTTCTTTAGGACCTTTATCCTAAGTAGTACTATACTGTAGTATCAATAATGTACAGGAATTTTCCTCTACATGTATATGTTTGAGACTATACATATTATACTATGTATACCATATGGGAAATCTGCCTTGTAAAATAGGAAAAACGCCACTAGGCTGTCAAAAAATAATCCTCCTGTGACATAGCAGTCGCTAAAGCAGGCCTAAACTCATGTCACACTAAACACCTCCAGTTCAGGTAAACATGCCGATGTTTCCATTTAGGATGAGCCAACCTGAAGCAAAAAGGTTCATTTTTATTTTCCTAATTCCTTTACGCAGAAAGAGTGGGAGGAAGATATACATTTTCCTGTGACAATTACCGTCTTGTGGAAACTGCATTTTCAGTTGAAACGTTGCCTGGTTCCTAGGAGTTGAAGTCAGCTGGGTTATCTGACTAATGGTTAATCTCATTAAACATAAAGACATGGCAAGGAGCAGAGGAACAGCAACAGGCAGCCTAACCGGGGAGAACTTGAGCCGCCGGCTGGGTCAGTCCAAGGGCTATCCACAGAGAAGGATTTACCTGTGGTCCTCACGTGAGATGAAATCAAGGAAATAAATTTTCTCCCCAGAAAGGCATGCAAAATAAAGGGAGTTACAGCCTACAGGAGGATAGGACTTACGGGATGCTAGGGAAGAGCATTTGGAGACAGCGTAAAATTTATTATGGCATATTTTAAGAGGATTGTGGAGATGTGCAAGACTTCATATGGGATGCTTAAGGGAAGGGCCAAAGACAGGGAAAGAGAGAGATCAAGATGGATTGGGGAGGCAAGTGTGGCAAAACAGAGGGAAAAGGGGATAAGAGGGGACAGGTTTGTGTAAACAAGTGCCGCTTGGCTGAGCCCTGTGCCTGATCACTGCAGTTGGTCCTATATTCACATTATATCCTCTTTCCAATTATCTTCTGCATGGTTGTGTTCCCTATTCTAGACCTTTGATTCTGAAGGACAGCAAACTCCAGGTGGGATGAGGTGACAAGCAGGAAGGTCTCAGGGTGGTCACAAGAGAGAGGACTGCAGAAGTAAGAGTTCCCTAGATCTGGGTGACAACATGCGGAGACCGGGGCTTGGGAACAGCTACTGCATAGACTAAGTATCTAAGACCACTGGACAGACCTGTGTGTCTGTGTGTATGTCTGCTTGGAGTACATGCTCAGTCTTGTTGCTGGCTGGACCGTCCACTGCTCTCCCTTTATCCACCAAGCTCATCATCTCGTCATTGAAGGCTACCAGGTTAGTTAAGCACAATATCCCCTTTATAAAGTCATACTGACTACTCTCTTTATCTTTCATATGTTTGGAAATGGTTTCTAGGATTATTTGCTCTGTCACCTTCCCAGGGTTTGAGTTGAGGTTAACCAGCTGGTGGTTGCTCGGATCCTCCTTCTTGTCCTTCTTGAAGATAGGAGTGATGTTTGCTTTTTTCCAGTCATCCTTCCCCAATTGCCATGACCTTTCAAAGGTTCTATGTGTATTAAACATAGACAATTGATAATAGCATGAAGGTAGAACTGCAGAAACTTAGAAACCTATTTCCTTTTTAAAGTTTAGAAACATATTTCCTTGTTGAAGTTATTAACATCTAACAAACTCACTAATTTAGGGTGAGCATAATTAAGTTCTATCCAGTAGAGAAATGTTAGACACAAGATCCTTCCACTTAAGGATGTAAACTGTCTTTCTCTTTGTTCCTTTCACCCTTTTCAGAGAGTGATGTTTTCATAATTATTTCATTATTCTGTTCTATTTTGAGTAATGAACCCAAGTAAGAAATAAGGACTTAGTTCAATTACCTGAGCTATAGCTGGCAGAGGATGAAGTCAAGATAACAAAATGCTATCTTTCTTAATGGAAAGGAAGAGAAATCTCATAAACACCATTGTTGGATTTTTTATTGTGATGCACAAAGACTGGTCTAACAATAACAGCTTAGTAAATGAAAGCGATAAATAAATGGATTCGAGGCCAAGCCTTCTAAAAATAATAAAATGTATGAAATATCTCAGCATCACTTAGAAATATTAAAAAAGAAACATGTACTGTGATGAGAAGGGTAGCCCCTGTTGTATGTAACATATTCTCAACTGTGGGAAGAAGCACTTAGAAGGGTTTGCTGAAGAACACAGTGCCAGATCATCCTAGTACTCAGCCCCAATAAATAGTAATACAACCCCTCTGTACAAAAAGTCATCTAAATGTGTAATTGACCTTGAAATGCTGAATTGTTACATATTTCTTTTTTTAAAACGGTATAATCTCATTCTCAAGAGTAGCAGTACTGTCTGCGTACGCACACATACATATGCATATATATATACACATACATATATTATACACACACACACACACACAGACACAGTTTGCCAAAGGTGGATATCTTTTTTCTGTGTGTATCACTGCTGCTTTGAATAGCTGTAAATAGTTTGTTCTATCTTGCAACATTATTTGCAGTATATTTTCTGATGATGGCTTTCTGTTAGCAAGTATGCAAAACAAAAGCTGTAACATATTTCCTGATAAATGAGGAACGGCTGTCGGAGATGGCTGGAAGAGCTAGCACGAAGATGTTTGTTGAGGTATCTAAGCCATGCCATAAACGGCTGAGGCACTTGACGCACAGACCTTTTCAGACAGAGAGAACGTAACTTATCCTTACACCTTGTAATGAAGTTGCCTCCCGGTGAGAGGAAAGGTATGGATCCTGCTCCAAAGCCCATGCGGTTTTTCAGTTATCCTCATAAGCAGTTCATCTTTCTCTATGAGCCCCGACTGGTTTAGTAGAAGATGGTTGCAACAGTGCGTAGCAGTTGTTTCACCCAGCTCCTGCCTGCTTATCAGCTACCGAGCGGCCAGCTGTGCTTTGCACCTCTTGTGCGGCAGCTGACCCCAGGGGTGGAAAGCATCGCAGCAGCGCGTAATTGCTAACACAACAATAGAGTTATTCTTCTTCTCCATTAGTGCTTGCAGCTTCATGCTCCCTTTCTAATCTCTGCTATGCACCAGCCTCTCTCTGTCACTGGCCCTACAATTATCAAAGTTATTCATATTATTATGCTGTTGCAGGAGATAAGCTAGACTGCTGCACAGAGAAATTCCAAAGTGTAGCTGAAACATGATGATCTAATGCAAAGGGAAAATCAAATACCTACAGAGAATAAAATAAATACGGTCAGACCGACTGTGAAAACACTCTGTAAAATACAGCCGGCGTCTAAATAGCTTGTAAGTGTACTGATTAAATAAGCGTTTAATGTACATCATTTCACCTACTCAAATGCTTAATGGTATAATTCTGTCTTGTTCCTCCCACTCTCATCTGGGACAACTTGGAATTTATACAGTAATTAAATGCACCCCATTTTAATTAGCCTTTTTTAAAAAATATAAATATGGCACTGATAATCAGGTAATTTCCTTAACCCTTTTTTCAGCAGAATTTATCCACTAATTATCCATTATTCTTTCTTGTTCTAGTACACCCTTCAAGATAATGGTAGATTATCTCTGGAAGAAAAAGAATTGGTCATAACTGTGGCCCTGATTTAGAGACAGAGAGACGTTTTTCAATTCATGTTATTGCGTTTGACAGCCTGTGGCTTCCCTGCACCCTAGTAATAAAAAGCCATTGGCAGAGGCATTTAACAGCAAAAAAAATTAAGCAGGCAAATAAGGGAGCCGTAATTGAGCTAAATCCTTATTTTCAGCTCAGGAATCTTTCCTAAGGATGGCCTGTCAGCTCCTCAAGATGTGGAGCCAGGAGTACAAGGACATAGATCAGCCCTCTGGGAAAGAGCTTCAATTAGACATTGCCATGGATTGAGGCGGGAAGTTGGCTTGTGAAACTTTTTCCAAATGGTAATGGGACAGAGAGGGTCAATAAGAGCAAGGATCTGGGAGGGAATGGCTATTAAAAAATAGTATGCAGCAAGAGGAAATGTTAACGAGTCAGAAATTGCTACCAATAGACATCAGAACTCTGTTTTCCTTCTGGCAAAGTAGAAAGGTCCCTTCTGAGGTCCCCAAGTGTAATGAGCATGTGTTGAGTTGAAAGGTGTGCTGTGAAAAACGAAATGCTGTTATACTGTTAAAGATCATTTTGTAATGTGCAGATATACAAGTCTGTTTTATTCAGGGTTGCCTTGCCAACTTAGATTTTAGATCTTTAAAATATGCTTTCTGGTATGTCATTAGTTATCTGTTTATCCATTACAGAGTAGGAGGAAAAAGTCTCTGAATAGCATGCCGCATTTGGAGTTATTATCTGAGAAAACAATACCTGCCTTGCAAAGTTCATAATAGGCAGGACGTGAGCCGCGCTTGCAGTTAACAGCTCTGCATTTAAAAAGCACCTTCCTTTTGTTTACTTGTCAGCTCCCTTGTTTCCACACCATCCTTCCGGAGACAAAAGAACAAATGTCATCCTGTAAACAATGGGGGAGTACAAAACGCATATAAATTGGCAACCAGAGGTTTAGCATAAGTAATAAGGTTTTCTTGTTCCTGCAACTCAGAAATTCAAGGGCATGTCAAAAGGGAGCAGCGTGTTTACCATTAATGCTATTGACACTTATTTATTGTACTTTCTTTGGAAGGAGGTTAATATTTCGAATAATAAAAATTAATGGAAGTGTCGTTCCTCAGCTCAGTTATAAAATATGCTAAACTGGTCAACAGGTCTCTCATACATCATTGGCTGGGGAATGTGGGCTACAGAAAGGAGAGAGAAAGAAAATCTCAAGAGCAGGTTTCTGTAGTGAATAATTTAACCATATGGCCATTTAGCTTGTGACCTAATTCATTGACAGGGATGTCAGGTATCTTATGTTGCACCTGGAGGAGAGACCCACCTCCCCCAAAATGGCATTTTACTACAAGTGGGGGACAGAAGAAATACCTTAGGCTGACAAAATCTCTTTATTACTTTTCATTCTGGAGTTCACTATTTTCTTCCGACTCTCTGAGGAAGCATATTTTCTTGGGTGTATTATAAACGCTCTGTCCAGATCAGTAGGACTGTAATACTATTAAAGCTTCCCACGGAAGGGTGAAACAAATACTTTCAGTGAATGCTTGAAAAATCATGACTTTTCTGGAAGGATCCTGTACAGTTTGGAGGACGTCTTCAAAGGCCAGCAACTACTTATGCTCAGCTTTAATTCACATTCATAAGACAATTGCAAAAATGTTATGTACATTGAAATACACGGTTTGGAAATCTAACTACAATCAATAAAATTATGATTAAAATATCTGTGTTTTGTAGCTTATAGCATGCGTAGAGGTAAATTACCACATATTTGTTAAGGAGAGGGCAGTTTTATTAAACTACTTTTGAAATTGTTTAACCTTACTGCAAAACACAAATACCTGATGTTTAGAGATTTATTAGCTACTTATGTTAAAAATTTAAAATTGAAACTGAAATATTAGAAATGGGAGACTTTGCTTTATCAAACATTTAAACTTATGGATCACAGATTTGTGAAAGTATTTACCTTTTCATGCATTTAAATCCCATTGGCTCTGAATTCTGAGCTAGGGCATATTGTAATGATTTATTCTTACTAGCTACATACTCTTTCTGGTAGTCTTGGCAAAAGAAAATACACATCAAGTAAGATAGCTGATAGAGAATAATATGGACTCACAATAGAAAAACCATATTCTCTCCTTTCCTTCTCTCATCCTCTCTGGTCCCCTCCTCCTTCCCATAGGTGTTACTTAAATTTGTTTATAAGCATGGATTGTGTTTCATCACATTTGATGAATTTTGTGTATACCAGCATTGAAAGAAAACAGAATTCAGGAGGTTTTGTGAAAACTCAGAGGTTGTTGAATCCATAGTAATAATTCTGTGCTGATATGGAGACATGCTGCTTTATCTTTAAAAAGTTTTTTAAAATTCCAATGACACCTCAGTGATTCCTTTACTTCATATTTTACCTTAATTTATCCCCTAAAGTCTATAATTTCATGGTGTGATACTCTATTAAAAATGTTAATAAGATTTCAAACTTAACAAAAAGGGCACCATGCAGAGTTGGAAAGGCAAAGTAAAATTTATCAGGGCGAATTAGAGCAGCTATTATAGAATAAAAGTTACATATGATATTAACTAGTTTTCCTCACTCTGTAAAGAGATAGCATGTTTAAAACAGGATAGAACAGAACAGGACTCATCCGATATATTGGCACAGCTTTGCTGTGAAAAATAAACAATAAGTAATGAATCACAGAATCACAGAATGGTTGAGGTTGGAAGGGTCCTCTGGAGGTCATCTTGTCCAGCCCACGTGCTCATGCAGGGCCACCTAGAACCAGTTGCCCAGGACCATGTCCAGATGGTTTTTGAATGTCTCCAAGAATGGAGACTCCACGGCCTCCTGGGCAACCTGTGCCAGTGCTCAGTCACCCTCACAGTGAAAAAGTGTTTCCTGATGTTCAGAGGGAACCTCCTGTGTTTCAGTTTGTGCCCATTGCCTCTGCTCCTGTCACTGGGCACCACTGAAAAGAGCCTGGCTCTGTCTTCTTTGAACCCTCCCTTCAGGTACTTATCTACATTGATAAGATCCCCCCAAGCCTTCTCCAGGCTGAACACTCCCAGCTCTCTCAGCGTCTCCTCATAGGAGAGATGCTCCAGTCCCTTCATCATCTTCCTGGCCTTTCATTGCACTCTCTCCAGTATGTCCATGTCTCGCTTGTACTGGGGAGCCCAGAACTGGACACAGTACTCCAGGTGTGGTCTCGTGAGTGCTGAGTAGAGGGGAAGGATCCCCTCCCTTGAACTGCTGGCATTACTTTGCCTAATGCAGTCCAGGACACCTGAAGAGATCACTAGCCTTTCTTTTCCTCTCCAAACCACGGTATGGATCACTGGTATAGAACTGTACAAATGAGAAAGAAGAATCCTGTTTACATTTTCTGTTGTATAATGAGAATATGTCTAGTCAGATCAGAATTTGGCACAAGATTCCTTTGTTCCGTCAGCGGAAGTGACAATATATGCCTCTTGCTAATTAAGAATAGAGGGGAAGTTTAAAAGACAGTTACCAGTTCTCCAGTGTAAATGCCACCACATTACTGAATATATAGGTCAGAAAAACGTACTCTGTAGGAACTTTTCACTAATAAAACTGGGAAATTCTTCATGGAGAGCTGGAAATGTGTTTTCAGGTTCTTACAAAAGGCCATTGAAAAATGTTCCCGCTGCCTTATACCTTCAGTTTATATGAAATCCTAAAAAATAATGTAGATGATTTGCTCCTTGTGTGCATAAGAACTGATGCCGAAATTCTTCAAACACTTCAATATGCCCTTAATTTTGAGTATGAACTGAGCTGAACTATTTTGAACTCACGAGAACTGTGTTCAAATGCTTAAAGTTAGGCCTAGCTCATATGAAGTTTTGACTGTTTGGTACATTGACTCATGCTCATGTATGTCTGAAATTTTCAATGATGCTGCATGTTTCAGTGACGCTTCCAGAAATACAACTCTTGTCTCCAGATTATGACTTCGTCTGTTGTTCAGCCAGGTGTTACCTCAAAAATATCCTGCCCCCTTCCAGAAATCAATAGCAGAATAATTTTAATTCTTTGGGAAATAAGAAAGCCCTTGAAAAATAAAAAATAAAGACCATCTTTCTATGTCTGTATAAATTTCTTTGTTAAAAGGCACAGTTTTGGTTGAAAGATTTAATTACTTTACCTCTCGTGTACGCACAGTATACAAAGAGATGTAGCCATCTAGATAATAAGGCCATAAAAGATGAAAGTCACAAAATAAAATGTCGTCTTTTGTTTTCCATCTTCCCTCTTCAAAAGAAATAATCTCAGGCAATACAGAGGAAGATAAACACAGAATGCAGTTAAAAGTGAAATGAGAGATAAAGAAAATATTTGCTTCCTGAGATATTCCCACCTGATGTAAAAGATTAAAATTGGACTTTCAAGATGATATTGACTGAAATATTTACCTTATTTATTCTGCCATCACACGTCCTTAATCTGTGTGCAGAATTTGGTGGTGGTGTGGTTTAACCCCAGCCAGCAACTAAGCACCACATAGCCGCTCGCTCACCTTCCCCCCTCCAGCAGGACGGGGGGAAGAGAATTGGAAAGGTAAAAGTGAGAAAACTCGTGGGTTGAGATAAGAACAGTTTAATAATTGAAATAAAATAAAAATAATAATAATTATTAATAATAAATTCTGATGAAAAAGAAAATAACAAAGAGAGAGAAATAAAACCCAAGAAAGACAAGTGATGCAAATGAAAACAATTGCTCACCACCAACCGACCGATGCCCAGCCAGTCCCCAAGCAGCAGCCCCTTGGCCAACCTCCCACCCAGTTTTATTGCTGGGCATGACATCATATGGTATGGAATATCCCTCTGGTCAGTTGGGGTCAGCTGTCCCGGCTGTGTCCCTCCCAGCTTCTTGTGCCCCCCCAGCCTCCTCGCTGGTGGGGTGGGGTGAGGAGCAGAAAAGGCCTTGACTCTGTGTAAGCACTGCTCAGCAGTAACGAAAACATCCCTGCATTATCAACACTGTTTTCAGCACAAATCCAAAACATAGCCCCATACTAGCTACTATGAAGAAAATTAACTGTGCTCCAGCCAAAACCAGCACAGGTTTTCATTAAAATACTAGCATTTTCTGATCTTTCAGATAATGCTAACTAACCTTGCCTTGAAGTGTGGAAACAGTAAGTGTTGCTAGATGTAATAAAAACACCAACCAAAGCAGGTATCTTGCTTTTTCTTTGTCTTCTTTACGCTGTTGTTATCATAACAATCTTGCAGTTGTACGCTTTTTTGTTATTTGATGTTTTATACATATTGAATTTGGCATAATTAGCAGTCAATGTGTTTGTGAAAATCATCTCACAGACACCAAAATGCAGCTATCGCTGGGGGAGGAATGTGGACTATAATAGCTTGAGTAGTGGAGGATAAACAAGTGAAGAATAACTTAACATCCCAGCAAGTCAACGCTAGAAAGAATCTACTAGAACTGAATTACCAAAATGACTGAATGTGGAAATACTATCATCTACCTCTCGTATATTCATATCAGTCTTTAATGTTTGGGCGGTTGCCACTGAATTGTCTGCCATTCTATTGTAGGTAACTCCCTTTACGAAATACTGAACACTAAATCATTACAGAATTTTAAAAGATGCACATAGGCTGAAAACTAAACCTGCCTTTGTACCATGGTATAAATGCTCCAACAGTTCATGCTATAAACATTCCAATAGTTAAAACTTAAAAAGAAACAGCTAGAGTTGATCTAAACTTGCCTCATAATGTGCTTTTCTTTGTGGAAAAAAGTTTAATATGCTTTACTAAACTTGACAAAGGCAAATATTGTGGACTGCTATGGACAGTGTCATCAGTAGATCATTAAACCTGGAAAGACAGATGTTAATGTGTCTGTTAATGGACAGTTTCCTCAATGCACTAGTATTCGGAAGGAGAAGATCTCCTGCATCTTCTAGCTATAGTGGAACAGACACAAGGCTCCCCAGAAGCATAGGCAAAATTGACTTTTTTGCTATTTTTCATCCTTTCAGCACTAAAATTTATTTTTGTAGACAAGATTCAGTCAAGATTACATGCAAGAGAGGGATATTATAAGAGAGTAAAACTCTGGAAGAAGAAAGGCTGAGAAATCAGATGTGTTTCAGGCAGATATGAGAGATTAGTGTCACTTTGGCTGGCTGAGAACCTTTAGAAGAGAGAATAGAGAAGCTGGATAAGCAGTACTTTGGCAGGTTTTGAGGTTTTTGAAGTCTACTGTTAGGGACAGTATAATCCCATGCAACAATATGAGTGGTGTCCCTCAGGGGTCCATATTGGGACCAGTAATGTTTAATATCTTCATCAATGACATAGACAGTGGGATCGAGTGCACCCTCAGCAAGTTTGCAGATGACACCAAGCTGAGTGGTGCAGTTGACACGCCTGAGGGACAGGATGCCATCCAGAGGAACCTGGACATGCTCAAGAAGTGGGCCTATGTGAACCTCATGAGGTTCAACAAGGCCAAGTGCAAGCTCCTGCACCTGGGTCAGGGCAACTCCTGGTATCAATATAGGATGGGGGATGGATGGATTGAGAGCAGCCCTGCGGAGAAGGATGTGGGGGTACTGGCGGATGAAAAGCTGGGCATGAGCCGTCAATGTGCGCTCACAGCCCAGAAAGCCAACCGTGTCCTGGGCTGCATCAGAAGAAGCGTGGCCAGCAGGTCGAGGGAGGGGATTCTGCCCCTCTCCTCTGCTCTCCTGAGACCCCACCTGGAGTACTGCGTCCAGCTCTGGGGTCCTCAGCACAAGAAAGACATGGAGCTGTTGGGGTGGGTTCAGAGGAGGGCCAGAAAGATGGTCAGAGGGCTGGAACGGCTCTCCTCTGGAGAAAGGCTGAGAGAGTTGGCGTTGTTGAGCCTGGAGAAGAGAAGGCTCCAGGGAGACCTGATTGCAGCCTTTCATTACTTAAAGGGGTCTTATAAGAAAGATGGGGACAGACTTTTTAGCAGGGCCGGTAGTGATAGGACAAGGGGTAATGGTTTTAAACTAAAAGAGGGTAGATTCAGACTAGATATAAGGAAGAAAATCTTTTACAATGAGGGTAGTGAAACACTGGCACACATTTCCCAGAGAACTGGTAGACACCCCATTCCTGGAAATATTCAAGGTCAAGTTGGACGGGGCTCTGAGCAACCTGATGTAGTTGAAAATGTCCCTGCTTATTGCAGGGGGGTTGGACTAGATGACCTTTAAAGGTCCCTTCCAACTCAAACTGTTCTATGATTCTATGATTGTAATACAGAGTGGGAACCAACTGGCTGGAAGCCAACTAGCTTTGTAGAAAGTCTTGACATTCCTGGAGGACAAGTTGAACATGTTACAAATGTGTCATCACAGCAAAGAGCAACAGCATCCTAGGCTGTGTTAGCAAGAAGGTAGCCAGCAGGTCCAAGGAAGTGATCCTTCCCCTCTATTTGACATTTGCAAGATTGCATCTGGAGTGTTGGGTCCAGTTTCGGGCTCCTCAGTAAAAGAAAAAAATTGACATACTGAAGTGAATCCACTGGTGGGCCACCAAGATGATGAAATGGCTGCTAAATATGATGTATCATGACAGCCTGAGAGAAATGGGTATGTTCAGTCTTCATAGGGGTCTTCTAATTTCTAAGGCTAATTGCTTAATTAATTAATTTAATTCATTAGGCTATGGAGGGGCTAATCATTGTTTTCATCTACACCTTGGATGCTTATAGACAAGGTGGAGCTAGACTCTTCTCAGAGGTTCACAGAGAAAAGATAAGAGAGGGTGTCACAAGATGCAATGAAGGGGATTTCAACTGGAAACCATTAAGGGCAGCTGAGGCTGATGGATGGAAGGACCTGGGGCCAGTCGAGACAAGAGGCTGCTCTCCATCCCCAATCTCACGTCCCACCAGTAGCAAGGCTAGGCATGAATTCCCAACAGGTACATGCACGCTCTACAGTCACAGGTTAACAGAGACCAGAACAGAGTACATTCACAGATACTCACATGAGTTAAGACAGCACTGATAGTCCAATCTTGGTTTCACGGATTTTTGCTCATTGAAGACCTCCTTTCACAAATTTCTCCAATATATGGCTCCCAGATGTTTGATCTCTCCTGTATCCAGCTCCTAGACCCTTTGTCTCCCTGGGAGCACACCCAGACCCATAGTCTCTCCATTATCTTGCAACCAGACTTCTTCTCCTACCCACCAACTAGTCCAGCCTGATGTTTTCTCACAGATCACTTGCACATACATACACAAACACACACGTACACAGAAAGCAGTAAAAGTGGAGTTTCATAAAAAGATAGATCAAAGTGCTGTGATCAGGTGGAGGCCTCAGCCACACAAACCAGCAGCCTGCTCACACACCACCAGTCTTTCACACACCACCACCCTTTTATCCTCCCACTCCATTTCCTTCCTAGTCCACCTTGATCCTTACCTTCAACGGTTTCCTTTCTTGCCACCCTCTTTCTATGTCAGTAAACTCAAAATGACTTCTCTAAATCATAAGAAATATAAATATGGTCGTGTTTTGTTTTGCTTTCTTTAAAATATTTTTTCTTTTTTTCCTTTTTTTTTTTTTTAAACTAGAGCATTTTATGTTTGAGGCTGGTGCTGCCTCCTCCAAAGGGAAAAGTCCAAAACAACTTGAGAAGGGCTGAGAGTTTCTGGAACATCCATGGTCATCCCTGACACAAGGAAAAGGTGGGAAGCATTTGCACAGCTGAGGTGAGAAATTCAGCAAGTGAGCTGAGACCTCCTCCTTCCTGTGCCAGAGACAGATATTTGGCAAGGTCCTGCTGTAATTTACTGACTTGAGCAAAGCCTCTGCCATTGCCTACAAGTCCCTGAGCAGGACATGGTGTCTAGGGGGATGGCACAGTGCTTGAGGTTGTATGAAGGTCCAGCCAGAGACAAGGTGTCAAACCTATGGATGTATTATTCATCCCACCATGAGCAACAACCTTGCGTCTCTCAAATAACAGACTATAGGATGGAAGAGACAAAAAAAAAAAAAGGGACTGAGCTATTCCTTCTTCCCTTGTCCTGAGCTCAGAAAACTCAGAGGTGCGTGTTTTGGGAAGGAGAAGGAAGCACTCGTCTGATGCTTCTCAAACTCCTCTATGAGAAATTAGCATATTGAAGGAGGATATGAGAACGGTGCCTGGCAAATGCGCTTTGTGCACCTAAACTGGAATCCCCTTCAGGGGGGTATTTTTCTTGACTGTTCACAGGTTAAGCCTAGAAAGACGAAGTATGCGCCTCCTCACACTACTCTTGCAACAGTAAAATGTTTTAAGCAGTGCAACAACACACACATACCCTCTTTATTTAAAAATTGTCTTCCGTTAGTCTGCTAAAACCAAGTTTGAGACTGTTCATTTATGAAAGCAGAGAGACCTTTTTTCATAATGTGCTAATTCGCAACAACCTATTAAGTTGCACCACAGGCTCCGTTGTGTGCTTAGACACAAATTGCTGAGAGAAAATGTTTTAGTGCATTTCATTTCCATGTATTCAGTTGCAATATATTTACAATTCTGTGGCTTGCGAGTTAGATGTAAATAAGTTTCCCCCTTGTATATAAGTAAGCACTTTGTGGTATATTTCCTTGCTGATTGAAAGTAAATGGATAGCAACATTACAGTGCTGTGAATCATAATTTGTGCCTGGTTTCTTGGATCATCAATTTCAAAATATATCAGAACATATTGTTATAGAATAAACAGCACAACTCAGTTTGAGGCTTTCTTGCTCCTTCAGGTGCTGAAAGTACTGCAAAGTGCTCCAGAATTCAGTCAGTTGCCTCCCTTCAGAGGAGCTAATAAACAGAGGTTCTTTCTCCCTGTCTCCGGGATTAGGCTAAATCCAATTGCATCTTTCAAAACAAATACAGCTGCTGGTTAAACATCCTTTCTGATGTATGAAAAAAGTAAGAGAGTCGAATTCTTCATGTCTTATAAAATCCAGTTAAAACACAGGTGCCTTCAAGGTCTCTAATCTTATACTCTTACACATACAGAAAACTCCCTTAAAAGCCAGAAACCAATTTCTGACATACAATGTGGGCCCTTCCCCCTTACCCTTTTAAATGGAATCAGTGTTAAAGGAAGTTCTTTTCTAGGTCATTTTAATCACTACACCAAGAGCAACGAAAATTGTAATTCAATTGATCTGCCTTTGTCATCTCTAAGTATTTGCATTACTGACTTTTTTTTCAGCTTAAGTTGAATCAAGATCATCCCTGGTCAATCTTGTTGACATACACTCCTCTACTAATCATATTTAATGAAAATTGCAGGGATATCAAAATCATTTAAAAGATACAGGGGAAAAAAAGAGCCCTTCTCACCAAGGACTAAGTGCAAAACATGACACATCCAGGAGGCATTGACTACATCGCATATAAAACCAACGAATTTTTAAAGCCTGTTTTGTCTCCGTTTTAAAGTATGTTTTGGTACATAATGGATGATCACAATTTAAAGTATGTCAAAATCAAAGAAAGACGTGCATTAACTTATTATACGCATAATAAGGAATACCTAATATACAGGAAATACTCAGATAATGTTGTTTATGGCATAATTTTACACATTGTTTATCAGAAGTATATTTTTTACAGGGAACAGTCAGATCTTCTTCTCAGTAAACCAAATGGGCTCCTATGAAGACAATGAAATTAGAGTGCAAAAGGACACTGGTCCATCATGTTTTAATTTCTCTTGTATATCCAAAGTGATGAACTGGTCAATATGCTTCAAAACCAGTTTTCCACTTTCTTTGATAAAGTTTCCCAGTCAATCCAGGACATTTCTAGAGTGTGCATATAATGGTTTCTTGACACAAGTGATCAACAAGATAACAGTGGGAGATGCTTTGCTGGACCTGTTACAAGCAAGCAAGGAAGAACAGGTCAAAGATGAGAAGGTCTAGTGTGGCTGCAGCAACCATGAGATGGTGCAGTTTTAAAAACCTGAGAGAAGTGACCAAGCACAATCACAGCCCTGGACTTCAGGAGAGCATATTTCAGCTTGTTGGCAGAATCCAGTGGGAGACTGGGTAAAGGAGCCCAGTATGCCAGTGGTAAAGGACATGGGAAAGACTGAGGTGCTCAGTGCCTTTTTGCCTGGCATTTCAGTGAAAGGTCTGCCCTCAGGACTCCTAGGCCCTGAGCAAAGAGCAGAGTCTATGGGATGAAGCCGTACCCACAGTCAGGGAAGATAAAATTGAAGCACACATAAGCAGATTGAACATGTACAAGTTCACCATCTGAGGGTGCTGAGGGAGCTGGCTGACACTGCAAGGCTGCTCTTTATCATCTCCATCACTTTTGAGATCATGGGAGGTCCAGAAAACTGACTGGAGAAAGACAGATGTCCCACATACCTGCAGGAAGGGCAAGAAGGAGGACTGGGGAAAGTACAAGCCTGTCAGCTTCACCTCATAGCCTGGGAAGGTTATGGAACACAGCCTCCTCAAGCCTTCTCTTCTTCTTAAGTATCCAGGCACATGCAGAACAGTTTGAGACTGGGAAGAGCCAGCACGGATCTTCCAAGGGCAAACCAAGCCTGATCTGATTGCTTTCTACAGTGAAACAAGTGGCTGTGTAGACAAGGGAAGAGCAGTGGATGTTGTTTACTTTGTGAAGGCAAGGTCATTGACAGATTGTCCCATAAAATCCCTCTAGCCAAACTGGAGAGACATGGGCTGGGTAAGGGCATAAGTTGGGTAGAAAATGGACTGGAAAACTGGGCTCAAAGGGGTGGTGATTGGTGGTACAAAGTCTAACTGGTTGGTGGCCAGTTACTAGTGGTGACCCTCAGGGAATGGTACTGGTGATCTAGATGATAGGACAGAGCACACTCTCAGCAAGGTTGTAGGCAATGTCACACTGGGATGTACCCTGAGACACTGGAGGGCAGGGCTGCTATCCCAAGGGACCGCAACAGGACTAAGAAATGGGCCAAAAGAAATTTCATAACCCAAGGCAAAGGCCTCCAGTTTGTCATAAGCCCACACAAGAGTACGGGCCCTGGGCCAAGTGGCTGGAAAGCAGCTGTGCAGAAAACCACTTGGGAGTCCTGGTGCACTACGAGCTGAATCAGCAGTGTGTCCTTGCAGTAGGAAAGGCCAGTCACCAGGGGAGGGATCCTTCTTCTCAATCTGATCCTTGTAAGACTGTATCTGAAGTGCTGTGTCCAGTTTTGGGTACTCTCTGCAAGACAGACTTGGACATACTGGAGCAAACCCAGTGATAATTAGGGGGCTGGAAAACACAACATATAAAGACAGGCTGAGAGAACTTGGTCTTTTCAGCCTGGAGAAGAGCAGGCTTGGGGGAGACCTTATTGTTATCCACAGCTGCCTAATTGGGAGGGTGTAGAGATGACAGAGGCAGACTCTTCTCAGAGCTGCGCAGCAGTCAGAAAAGAGGCAACAGCCACAAGCTGGAACATGGAAAATTCTGATTAGATATAAGGAAAAATGCTTGCCATGTGGGTGGTCAAACATTGGCATGGATTTCTCAGAGATGTGGAATTTCCATCCTTGGAGACAGCCAAAACTCAACTGGAAAAGGCCCTGAACAACCTTCTTTTACTGTACCTGTTTTGACTGAGAAATTGGACTAGGTGACCTTTGGAGATCCCTTCCAACCTATAATATTACTCTCTGTCTCCAAGATATGGCAGCATACTCAGTAAGTGTTATCGTTTTTCCCGGATGAAGTAGAAAAGAAAGGAGAAGAGGGAAATTCGTTATAAGCCACATGTGTCTGGGTTACCAGTTCTCTGACATTACCTTTCAATCATTAGCCAGAGGCCATTATTTCTGCTTGTCTGAGTACCCTTGATGTGTATAAGAAAAAAAAGAATAAAGTGTCTAAAATGTTTTTCCAATGAGAAAATTTGATGATAGAATGTCTCCTCAAACTGTCCTTGTCCTGTTTTCTCTTTTCTGTGAAGTTTCTAACTTCTCTTACTTTCTGTTTTAAAATATCTATGACTTTGTCCAGTATGCATCCCAATTAGACAGAAGAATAAACTGTTGTTAAGCCATATCTTGTCAAACTATTGCAAGATCATAAACAAAGAGAATGACTGTTGCCTTTTCTCCTTTCTTATACGACTCAGAGCAACACAGGAACTCTTGCATAACAACTACAGCAAAGTCATGCCTTGATGAGAGAGGTCAGAGCCTTTGGAACGAAGAAGAAAAATTCAGTAACTAGATCTATATCTGGAACAACAGCTGAAAAAAATATTCAAAGGAAAGGTAAAGTCATAAATATTTTGTAAACTTTCTCGAAGCTTGATTAAGAACCTGAAAGTGCCTCACTTTGTTTAATATCCTGCCAACTTCAATCTGTCTTTTACTCCTCTAAGCAACTGCCTGTACCAGAATCATATTCTCCGTCCTTGGAAAACACGTTAACCCTATTAGCAGAACAAAAAGGAAAAGCTAAAGTTAAAGCTCTTCTCCCCCGATCTGCACAAACACCTTGAAAGCTGTTGACTTGTTTGGATTAGAGTGTGGATCTAAAGCATGTTAAAACTCCACATCTGGCATTTTTAATGAGAGTGTTTCCGGCGACTTGATTAACTCTGAATCTTTGCCTAATGGGTAGTTAATGGTCAATTAGTCTCTTTAAACCTGACAGAAATGATCAAAACTCTAAGTTAGCAGAAGTTTTTACAACTGTATTTTACTATGTTGCATGAATGTGTGTGGAACAGCCTGTGATGCAACTGGTCTCTTTCTTTTATGTCAGCAAATTTTTTTAAGATTAATTATCTATTTACTGGTGATTGTAAGCGTTCCAATGTTTTGCTTCTACATACAAAACCATTATCCCCCATCCCATGGATCAGTGGGAGGCCTTCTCAGAAGGCTTTTCAGAAGCTTTATGATCCCTTTACTAAACATACGTCTATCTATAATAAAGCCCACAGTGGGTTGTGATGGCTTAGTGCATCCATGTAGAGCTCTGGTACTCCCATGGCAAGACAGTGTCTGACATCGAGTTCACTCAGCCAGAGCTATCATGGCCATCTGTTCACTGTAGCATGGATGATGGGCATATCCAAGGAAGCAGAACTTGCACCCAGTGGAAAGCTAAAGAAGTTGTTAGCCAGTTTTACACTTCCCTTACCTTAGTATTTTCTGAGATTTTAAGAAGTTGCCAGCCTGTGTGTGAGTCTGATTCCTAGCATTCAATTTTTACTGGAGAGCGGTAGGACATCCTCAAGACAGTCTTACAGCTGTCTGCTACAATACCAGCAACAAAGGAATCACCAGTTCAATGTGGAGCTCATAAAATCCTTTTATTTCACTTTTTTTTTTTTAAATGATGGATAAGACAGAGCAGAGGTGAGGACCTTGCCACATTTTCAGATTTTCCTCTTCTCCTGCCTCTTAACTACTTTACTGACACGTGCAGTATCTGCATAAATAGACCTCACCTACAAAGTTGGTGAGGAAACAGCTCCATGGGAATCTGCGGAGTGCTCACCTGAAAACCTAAGTCCTAATGACTTATGCAACAAAAACAGTATGAAAGGAATCATCCAAAATGTTTTGAGGCCAAGAATTATTCTATTGTCCTGATATGCAATAATATGTACCTGTAGATAAGCAAAATTCATGGTGACAAAACATGTACCTAAGAAGTATTATTCATTTGAAAAATATCGTGTAATCAATAGCTAAGGAATTTTTAATTGTAGTCTATGTCTATGAAGCAGGGAGATTGACAGTTCTGTTGGTTATGTCAAATATAGAGTTTAATATGGGTTCACATGACATTCATGCTATTTCCTACTGTACCATAACCACCATCCCACTCCAAGAAACAATAACGAGAATACTCTGACAGGTTCCGATCTTTTAAACATAAATAAACTTAAGATAAAACTCAATCCCTCATGTTTTCATTATTGATTTCATATGCTTATTTATTAAATTCATTGAGAAATAAGGTTGTGGTTTCCATGGTACCCATTCCCATGAAAATGATATGCTGATCACAGAGTAACTATACATGTGAATAAAAATTAATAAAAATAATTCCAAAACTACTAAAGTTCAAGCTTGTTTTGGACTTCCTCCAGCCGCTTCACATCGCAACAAAGACGAGCATAGAAAAGAGGCCATCACACTGTTTCTTCTAGTATATTTTCAAGTGCTTTTGTCTAGTCTTGTATTTTTGTATGCAAGTACAGACTTGTAGGATAAGCACAAGCGGTATTAACACATGCTTCATGTCTTCCTAAAAGCATGTAAGTACTAAATTCCAGGTGCCTTCATCACTACCAAACTCGTCCATCAATCATATTTTCTCTCTGTGAAGCGCTTTCATACCAAGATGAATGCATGAAGAGGTGGAGTGGGCTTGCAAGTGTATAACTACTCTTTAAATTGTACTCACATCTGTGCTTAAACACTTGGCATTTCCATCCTCTGAAAGTATTACAGCATAGAGAAATACCCCCCACACACACTTTATTTCTCTTCCTTCCGTACACAGCAGTGTCTCACAGACAAAATGGTTTTTAGAGAGTGTATATATCAATTATTTTATCCTTTATGGAAAGAATATCTAGGCATAGTTCATCTTATAAGCTAGTAGAGAATGCCATTAAAGAGTGACACTAAAATGCAAAGTAATTTTGGAGAGAATAACAGCTAAAAGAAATATTAAGAGAATGTGCTTTTTTTTTGTATTTCTGTGTCAGTAACTCAGAAATTTCACCACCACTGGCAAAAAAAATAGAGCATTTTTATATTTTTCGAAGTGATGGGAGCAAAACTGTAGCTGTAGAAATATGGAGATTAAAATCATAAACACAAATTTCACAGTTGTTGATATTTTGCAGATGGACTGGTTTTTTTAATTTTTCATTGAATTTGTGTCAAAAGTTTCTGTTGCCAAAAATGCCTGCACTTTTTTATAACGCATAGGAATAAATGACCGGGTTTGAGTTTAAAATGTGTTGCTAAAAATACCAGCTGTAGATAAAACCTTGTGTTCACATATATCAGTAAGTATGTTTTCATCTTGTCTCTGCCTTATGTAACCTAACATATCTTTTTTCCATGTAACCAAAGGTTTTATAGTTGCCATAAGGAACATGTGACAAAATGCTTTGGGAATTGGAGAGAGACACCAAATGTAGACAAGACAGTCTTTGTCTGCCTACACCACAGAAGTGTTTGCAGTGTAGTAGGTAGAAATGTGTAAACACAGCTGAGATAGCTGGAAGAGATTTCACATTGTGCTTCTATATCTGTAGAATAAATCTGCCATTATGTGTTTGGCATACCTTGTGCTATCTTACATCTGTAGCTCTAAGATTAGAAAACACACAGTTATGGAGTGACTGCTCTTCTGCTAGGGAGAGAGTGGGAGATTGTCTAGAAATTGCCAAGAAGGTTGAAGGCTGGCAAGAGAAAATTATTTTATACACACACACTCTCAAAAAAAAAAAAAAAAAAAAAAAGAAAAAAAAGAAAAAAATTTATTTTGTTTTAATATAAAATTCTGCTGGAGTACATAAATTGGCAAATACTTGTACTGCTTTATTGGTACAAACGGCTGTTGTCTACTTTAATATACCAATAAGGATACCAGTAAGAATACCAATAAATCTGGTATACTTAGTCTCTTCTTAGACTGATGTAAACAACAGGAATACACTACCTTGCTCCTGCATACTGTGATTAAATGGCTTTTTAAAGCTATTTATGTATGTCTGCATGGGAGAAAAGTAACAAAAAAAAGAATTAAAGAAGTCTTCCCACCCCCATCCCCTTTCTTTCAGTTATTTGCAAGGGAGGCTAAGGATGGAATATTGCATTTTCCCCAGAAATATTCTCCTGAATGTAAAAAATCTGTTTCTTTAAACAGCCCATGGATATTTTTTTAATAGAATCTTAAATTATTACCCTGTTTTCATTTGAGACATCCTGTGTGCATGTGTATACATATTTAGGTATGTGCAAGATATACAAAGAAAAAGCTATCCATAAATAAAATGTGTATGTAGGAGCCATGCACAGTAAATATATACCTTTTCCTAACTCTGAATTTACTTATTACTGTAGCCTGATAAATGGTGATGCATTAACATTTATGCAGATTTTCATGCAACTCTTCATTTGCAATTTCCACAATTTAACCCTACCGTTCTTCAAAATATGTGGATGATGTCAAACACCTACGAAGCTTATTCTTCCTGTACTACCATAGCAAATTTTTTTGTTGAGGTGTCTTCCCACTACAATTGAGAGTTCAAATTTGTCTGTCACTGAAATACATCTGGCTGAATGTTGTTGTTTGATAGACTTAGGCGCAGCTGGACTACTCACTATAGAGATGCAAGTTGTTTGGAGCATGCCAAAAAAATGGGGTCTTATGGGATAGAAGCTTGGGAATCTAGGGAATATGGAAGCTTCAGGCAGGCAGAGACATTAAACATCTCCACTTTGCACTTTCCAGCATTGAACATGTATACTAGATACCACTCTACGTCTGGGCAACCAGAATCACAAGCCGTGTCCAGCTTTGGATGAAGGGGTCCAGTTTTATGCCCCAGAGGAGACTTCTATCGCCAGCAGCATTTGTGGAGTGACCCTGAGGTCCGAGCCTTGTGCGAGTGGCTTCTGTGAGTCCCTCCGAAGCCTTCCCTGCCCCAGGCTGGCCGAGCTCTGCTCCCGTGGCCTCTCCTCCCAGGGCAAGCGCTCCAGCCCTGACCACCCTGGGGATCTCTGCTGACCTTGCTCCAGTTTGTCAATGTCCAAGACTGGAGATGGTATCTGGATGTGTCCTAATGAGTACTGAAGAGAGACGGGTAATTATCACCTTCCAGAAAACATTCTGGATAAACATTTCATTGTATTTATTCATCATCGAATTCCATATAACTTAAGGTTTTCTTAAAAATCATAGTATTTTCTAGATTACAGCAATACTTTATAAATGATGTCTCATAAGAACTTTCTAACTAACTTTCACATTCCCTTTCCCTGATACGTAGACCCTGAAGCACCTAATTAACTTCTGAAAGGGGGAGTTAGGCCTCTCTGGAAAATATTATCCCAGCTTATATCAGGATTAATAACATCCTCATTGCAAGTATCTCAGTGCTTGAACAGGTTTATCCTGAATATTTAAATTATGAAAGCAGGCTGCTCTCTTGTTCCGCTTCAGACACAGCTGACATCTTACAAAAATAGGGACTAGTATATTTCTTCCACCATTTAAACAGGGTAGAATGCCACAATTCTAGTTCCATGTGGAAACACAGACATGTGTTTAGTAAAACTGCCACATGCATTTGAACGACAATTCTTTGCCAAAGCCTATGTGTGCGCATAATGCTGGCCTAGAAACTAAAATCTTCCTTGTGGGCCCGATGAGCAAAATGATAAGTTGTATTTCTTTTTATTTACCTTCCTCTCCTTCAATCTATTAGAAGCTCAGAGATTCTGAACTGTGGTTTGTGGATGTACTTTTTCATTAGCTGCTTCTCATCTCCAACTTGAAACCCCATCTTCTTAGCGTACATTGCAGCATTACCGAGACACCATAGGGTGAACAATAAAGCTAGTCCTGTGCACAGCTTAAGCTATTTCCCACAGCCAATCAAGCAAACTTTGTGTATTTGAAAGGGCGCAATTGTTTGTGAGCTTCCAAACACTGATAAAATAGGTAGTTTACCCATCACATTTGTAAATATACATCATATTAAGTCCCTTTAAAAATCTGTATGTAATGACTTATTTCACCTGAATACATTTACCGTTTTCCCTTCTTTCCACCGCAGTGATGTGAATTACTTGTTTTGTTACAAAACACGTCGTTCCTCCTAAGAAGTCAGTGGTTTATAGATAAAAAGAAAATACAAAATCTCGTAAAATCTAATAAAATCTGACAAGTTGTTAAAAATATAATAGGTTTGTTAACTATGGCTTTCCTGTGCTAATGGAGGTTTTGCCATTAAGGGGTATTAACAGGACATGCATTTAAGCTGTTCCTGTAATCAATTGCTCAGTGGTAGGTGATGACAATCTTATCCAATTAGAACAGCGGCACGTATATAATTATTGGATTTTCGAAGGAAAAAACCCATGCCTTAGTAAATTCAAGCTAATTCAAGCTTCAAGTAAATTCAAGCTTATAACTTAAGGTTTTCTTAAAAGTCAGAGTATATTCTAGATTACAACAATACTTTCACTCACACACGCCCTGTTCACTCACTTGTGATTTACTGCAGAGCAGAAAAGACTGACAATATATGGAGTGGATAAATATATGCAAAACAAAAAGGAATAACAAGAACTCATTGTCGTGGTTTAACCCCAGCCGGCAGCTAAGCACCACAGCAGCCGCTCACTGCCCCCCCACCCCTGGGATGGGGGAGAGAATCAGGAAAAAAACCTCGTGAGTTGAGATAAAGACAGTTTAATAGGACAGAAAGGAATGAAAAACAATGATAATGATAATAATAATATGACAATAGCAATACTAAAAGAATTAAACTATACAAAGCAAGTGGTGCACAATGCAATTGCTCACCACTCATTGACCGATGCCCAGTTAGTTCCCGAGCCGCGATCCCCCCTCCCAGTTAACTCCCCCAGTTTATATACTGGGCATGATGTCATATGGTATGGAATAGCTCTTTGGCCAGTTTGGGTCAGCTGTCCTGGCTGTGTCCCCTCCCAGCTTCTTGTGCCCCTCCAGCCTTCTTGCTGGCTGGGCAGGAGAAGCTGAAAAATCCTTGACTTAGTATAAACACTACTTAGCAACAACTAAAAACATCAGTGTGTTATCAACATTCTTTTCCTACTAAATCCAAAACACAGCACTATACCAGCTACTAGGAAGAAAATTAACTCTGTCCTAGCTGAAACCAGGACACTCATTCACAATACAGACTTCTGATATAATAAGGCCTTGTTTGGCCTTATTCGTAATGTTAATTCTTTATTTTGGTTTTGTTTTCAAGGGGCCGATATTACAACATATGCATTCGTATGGTTGAGCTTCTTTTGATACATGGCATGGACAAAGAAGTTCATAAATATATATTAATACGCGTATGTAGTGAATTAATTTATGCCAGTGTAAGGTCCTTTTTTATGCTGTGAAACATCAATTAAATGTATTTATTGAAAAAATGCTATTAAGAAACTGAAATGTATTCTTGTATTTGTAAAGCATTTGTAGAAATAAAATTTTCAGTTGTGAAAATACTGGTATAACAAGGTCATTAAATCATGTCGGGGCGTATATTTTGTGAGCTTTTAACACATAAGTAATATTCAATTTCTGGTTTTGTTTCTTTGCTATCACTTGTTGTTAATTCTACTGTTATCTAGCAGATCTGTAGTAAACCCTTTTTTCTCTGCCTGCAACTTTCTAATTACTGCTGATCCTTGCTGCCTTGTCATCAAAACTGATATTTCTGTTGAGACTGATGAAACAAGGGATTGTCTTCCTGCCATTGGCTATTTTTTTTTTTTAATGAACGGATCTAGGTAACACAAGCAGAAAAAAAATCCTTCCTTTATTTGCCAAGTAGCTTATTTTTGTTTCAACAGGAAGCCAGCAAATATTTTATAATCAGGAAATGTGCTTTGTGTGGGGAGTATTCACCAGAACCTAGGAAAAAAATACACCTTTCTGCACTGCACATCAAGTTACATAGCAACAGATTTTGACCAAAAAAAAATTAAATTAAAACCCACATCATCATTAGCTAATTGCACAAAGTCTCAACAAGAAAGATAAATTGCAAAGTACTAAGACCCAAATTCACTCACTGACTCAAGAAGTCACCAGTTCTGACTATGAAGTTTGAAGCACACTTCCAGCACCAGCAGTTTCATGATATTAGTCTTTCTTTTCCTTGCCTTTCTTATAAGGGAGACAAAGAATATTCCTTCGGGCAGTGTGGCGCATTATTTACAATCATAGTCTTTGTTAGAGGGATTGATTGCTAGTGTTTCATTTTACCAGTAAAAATAAATACATTTTAATTGGGCACCCTTAGAATCTGCCTCAGAAGTTGCTTAAAAACTATCAAATAAATACATAAATATTTCTGTTATTAAATGAGACTCTTGGTTCCTGACAATAGATAAAAATCCAGTTTTCTTTGCTATGCCGCAAAACCAGTTTTCTCATAAACCTTGACCTTTTGCCTTAGAACTTCTGAAATTGAGCCAAAGAGTAACAAGCTCTTTCAGGAAAGCAGGAGAAATACAACATAATGACCTTGCAATTTCCACAGTCTCAGCTAACTTAACCCTTGAAAAATGCTGCACTGAAGTGAATAAAGCAGATTATGAAAAACACTGACATTCAACATAGAACCGGTTACACTCCTATAGTCAAAATGGTCATTGCACCAGAAGGTTGACCCAAAAGAGGGTAAAATAACAGCAAAAAAAAAACCCCAAACACATTTATTTTACTTTGAAATCTAAGAGCTCTTCCAGCAGCTGAAGCTCGTCTCATTCTCAACATTTGGTTTCTACAGTAATAACATTCTTGTTAAAACAGTAGTTTGCCAGACTTTAAATAAGTGCTTTTACTGAAAGTATAAGGATTAATCCTTTTTGCTATTACTTTCAATATTCTCTGTTAAAAAGCCACCCATATATGACATTTATAAATGTGTGTACACTACGTATTAATTCAAATTAAGCCCTGCAGTGAATAAAGCTAAGGCCCTTGAATTAAGCTATTTAATTCCTTTCCTCATGTAATTGCTGAGACTATTATTTAATGTCTCTTGTTTTTCTCTCTATTAATCTGTTTGCTTTACTAAATTGCATTCAGTTTTCCAACTCAGAAATTGTACAAAGGAGAGGGAAAGTAAAGATTTTAAACAAAGGAGTAATGCATTTATTTGGAAGAAGAAGTAAAAGGTGGCTGAGGAAACATCCAAATTATAGGGTACCTGTTACAAGCGGCCACCTATAAATTAGGGAAGAGCTGGAAAGGGTCAGTGAGGTGAGAGGACTATTAATAACGTGAAGAAAGATAACCAGGGACCTGAGCTGCAGTTGTAGCTCCAGTGGGTGTTGGACGCCACTGCCCCGGGGAACTGCACAGGACTGCAGCTCTGGCCAGGGTTGAAGTTGCTGGGTCCAGCCCAACCAGCGGACTGGAGCTGACAGAGGTGAACTGCTAAAGCCAAAACCACAAAATACTGTGCTTAACATTTTAATTTTAAGCACAGTTGTGTCACCAGGCTTTTCATATGCTATTGTAACTAATGGCTATGAACACCCACTGCAATGGTGAAAGCTCTAAAAAGCTTCTCCCCCTCAGTGTTATCTGCCCAGGTCATTCAGTTTGTGAATTATTGCTTGCATTTAGCATACAGTGGGTTTTTTTTTCCTTCTTTTCCTTTCTCCTGAAGGAAAGAAGCAGAGCAGAAAGGTTATGGTTCCTGTTCATTCAGTAGCTTTCTGGTGTAGCTCCAACGCTGTTGATACCACATTGTATCAGAAAATGCAGCAGGCTGCTGACGGGGACTGCAGAGGCCCACTACGTGCTTCAGATAGGACAGATAGCTCTTCCAAAACAGGGATAAGGTATCGTGCCTGTAAATTGGCCTAGGATGTGTTGCCTTACATTAGACTCCACGCCAGTCCGAGAAGACTCAGCTCCTACGAAAGTGCAGCAGGAAAGGTTTGTTCCTATGACCCACATACCTCATAGGTTTCTAAGATTTTCCCATGACAATGTAGTTGTTATAAATACAGAATTACAATTTTTTGTAAAAAGCAATTTATCCAAGAAAACATTACTTAATTAAATAAATTAAGCCTTATTTCACTGTGATACCAATGGCTTTAATGTAGTCTGCAAGGACTGATTTCAGTATTCCTTTAAGTCTGCATACAAGGAACATGCATGTGTTTGAAGTTCGTGTTGTTCCTGGTATGACTAAAATATTCTGTGCAATAAGTAGGTAAAATAATTGTATCATTTCTGCAAATTAGTTCTATGTTCTGGAATGAGCTATGCTGTTGCAGAGAGACTTGCATTATTTTCTGTATTCACAGTTTCCCTTCATACTGATAATTGCATACAAAGCCATTTCCACAATATTTTTCCCATCAGCTCAGAAAGCACCTCATGTTTTTCCCATGACATCAGTCAGCATGGACATACAGTGTGAAGGGCAACAGAAATAACATTGATCCCTGCTTTGAATTGCAATAAGTACGTGTGCTTCAGTGCTATCTGACTTCCTTAGGAGAAATCAGCACTGCTCATGGTCTGAGCCAAAATACCGCACAAAATGGTCTATTGTACTTTAATGTTATGCAATTACTGTCATTCTAGTGGGTAAAGAATTTCACAAAAAATATAGTCTTGATTTCAGATCCTTTCCACAAATTATAATCTCACCAATAAGTTTTTGATTGATTTGCATCAATCTGCCATTTTAAAGCGGACAGACACACTTTCTGTCAGCAAATAGTAGTGTATGAGTAGTACACAAGCTTTTTGCCACAGCTATTTTCTCTGCTGTCTGTCACACAAAACTTCCTTGTGTACGTTTTCTTAATACTGAGCTGATTATTCTGCCTGCACAACTTAACTTTAGGGAGCGTAGAAAGGAAGGAAAAAATAAAAGTCTTGTTTCTTCCTACCTATTGCTAGATAGGGCTTTCTTTTTTCTTAAATTAGTGCTGTGCTCCAGGGTTGTACATCCTTTGCTGTACTTCCACAAGACTCTGGCCACAGCATCAATGACAAAATCACACAAGGACATTTCACCAGCTAGAGAAATGGATGCTTGTCTGCTTCTCTTACCATGTGGTGATGGGAAGACTGGACCCGCTGACTTGAGTTTGCCCCACAGAGAACTTAAACAACTTGGCAATTTGACTTTTTGTGGGGTTTTTTGGACTTGTTTGGAGTTTTTTTTTTCTTTTCTCAATAAGCTCAGACTGTAATGCAATGTCTTCTTTCTGCCTGCGAGCTCCAGCATGTTTACATTTCTGTCAACAGCCGTGCACCAAGCTGGGTAGCCTGGTAAAACCACGTTAACACACCTTTCCATCAGGGGCTGCTTTCAAATGCAATTAGATGGCGTTTTTCCTGGCACCAAAAAGACTGTCTCTGGAGATCAACAGTGTGGGCATTTTGGTCCTCCCCATCTGACTCTGCCATGACACCACTTTTGTGCTCCCATATAGACCTGATATGAAAGCCCACTCTCTTCAGGTGGACTGTATTTTGTTGTGTCATGTAAACACCCAGAGGTGGCCCCGGCCAGAGAGTTCCCGTCTTATTTATGGTGACATCTGATGTACCCATAGGAAATGCACCTGCCGTGGTTTAACCCCAGCCGGCAGCTAAGCACCACGCAGCCGCTCGCCCACTGCCCCCCACCCCTGGGATGGGGGAGAGAATCAGGAAAAAAAAAACCTCATGAGTTGAGATAAAGACAGTTTAATAGGACAGAAAGGAATGAAAAACAATGATAATGATAATAATAATAATATGACAATAGCAATACTAAAAGAATTAAACTATACAAAGCAAGTGGTGCACAATGCAATTGCTCACCACTCGTTGACCGATGCCCAGTTAGTTCCCGAGCTGCGATCCCCCCTCCCAGTTAACTCCCCCCAGTTTATATACTGGGCATGATGTCATATGGTATGGAATATCCCTTTGGCCAGTTTGGGTCAGCTGTCCTGGCTGTGTCCCCTCCCAGCTTCTTGTGCCCCTCCAGCCTTCTTGCTGGCTGGGCACGAGAAGCTGAAAAATCCTTGACTTAGTATAAACACTACTTAGCAACAACTAAAAACATCAGTGTGTTATCAACATTCTTTTCCTACTAAATCCAAAACACAGCACTATACCAGCTACTAGGAAGAAAATTAACTCTGTCCTAGCCGAAACCAGGACAGCACCAGTTAAATTTGAAAGCTCTCAGCAATCCATCAGTAACTGCACAGCCGTCCGAAAAGCAGGCCTCCGCTTGGTATTCAACACCTTGTAACGCATGGTAATTTTGAGTATTTTTCTTTTCAGCCACATGCATGAGCCATTGAATAGAGGGGGACAAATACCCCTTCTTCCTCTGGCGGCAGCCATTGGTGTGAGAGGGGATGCTACCATGTTAGGTTTAAGGAATATAAAGAGGTGTGTCTCTGCAAAGAGATGCCAGGCAGCAATATACTGAAAGGGATCCATAGGCATTCGCCTTTACATCGTCATGACTCTCTTCCACATGGACTGTGTGACAAATCACTGCCACCATCTCATTTCCGCATGATCTCAACATCTCCCTCAAAATTTTCACATCTTGTTCTCAATAATAACAAAGTTCTTTTGCAGGTCAAAAATCCTCTCATGATTAGTTGCGTCCCACACCAAGAATTGCTTTTTCTCCCTGAGCATCATGCTGTCCACCCTAAAATATTCAGGTGTGGGACAGAGTTCTGCTTTTCAGTGGTTTTAAAAATAGAGAAAATAAGCGTCTCTGAAGTATGAGCTATGCAGTGGGGAATGGGGACATAGTGCAATCTGTTACTTCTTGGTCTCTCTCCAAGCAGTCTATTACTTTCAAAGGTTTCTCTTCGCATAACTCTCAGTAGACCTCAGCTTTGCTTTAAGGAGGTAAGCTGATTGCCTCTTGTTCAAGCTATGATCTTCTCTATATTCTCCAGAGATCATAGTTATAGACTAATCTTGTAGCCAGAATCAATCTTTTACAAGCAGAAGACTATATTTGCATGCAAAAGCTTTTGGTTTAGGATCTTAGAGCTTTGCTCGCTGAGGTCTTAAGAGTAATTCTGATTTCTAAACTTTTTCCACACATTTGCTATTCACTTCATGAATTTTCCTCTGGAGCATCCTCTGTTGTCCCTGATAAGATACAAGATAGTGACTCTGATGGCCACTAATCTGAAAGAGTAATTGTTTCTTAGATTTTTGTTTTGTTTAGTTCTTTTTTTTCTCTCCTATACACAGCTAGTAAATCTTTAGCTGGAATCAGCGTGATTACAGAAAAGACAAATCAGGTCCACTGTATACTGAAGTGTGCTGTGCTTGCAAATCGAAAACCTTATGAAATAAAGTTAGAAACTGGTTGAATGTCTGTGAACTAGAGCTACACTAGTTTCTTTAAACTCAATTAATTTCAGCGAAACTCAGCCACTGACTGAGTTTATCGGAGTGGCAGAGAAGGGCTTTATTACTGTTGACTTCGGTTAAGAGAATGCACAATGAGATTCTTTAAATTAGTTGAATGTGTTTGGACAGCTAATATCTCAAAATGTCTATTATCTCTATTGACTACAACACTACAGAATGTTATAAAATTAATTATATTCTTCATAGCTTAACAATGATTGCCTCATTTAGAAATATAATTACCTATCATTGAGGTTTTCAGCCAGAAGGGGTTTTTTTAGCAGTGTGTAACAACTTGGTTTGCCAGACTTCATTTAAATCCCTTGCCTCCTTCTCCCTGTAAAAGTTTGATATTTTAGGTGATTCTTTTTTTTTTTTTTAATACCAAAGTTTTATTCCAGGTATTTAATGTCATTATACACAAAGGACAGATTGACACTAAAATAGCAGCCTGGCTAATAAAACATGAAACCACCAAATGACAGCATGTTATGGGATGCTCTGTAATATAATGGGATGGTGTGAGCAGTGTCCTCCTCCTTAAGATTTAAAAGCAGGACAAATTATTATTCAGGAACAAAAATTATAATCCATCTCCTAAAAGGGTCATGCAAAGAGACAGAAGTAATAAAATTTAAAACCTGAAGACCTTTTCCACGATTTCCCAAGAAAACTGTTTCAAGGATTTTTGTTCCTGTCTAAAATTACGTTTGAGAAACACAACTATTGTTCCCACAGACACATCAAAACCAAACCCACCAGGTTTATCCTGATATGAACCATAATTTCTATGTGCAATTACAATGCATTAGTAGAGAAAATAATTGCTAAACATTGTCAAGCATAATTAGATGGCATCCATCTTTTGTAGACTAGTCAATTATCCAAATCATGGCAACCCTGCCATCTTGTTCACAGGTTCATCCCTCCTCATCCAGTGAAGAAACAAGGAGTTGAGAAATATTGAAGAAAGGCAGAGAATATATTTTGTTACTATTATTTTTCCTGTAGACACTATTCTTTCTCCTTGATAGTATCAGAGATCATCATTCTCCAGAGCTATTAATCTGGCATGTGTATTGACATCGTGTGATTGTAAAAGATGCTATTTATTTCCTGCTGCCTTATAGCCCAAACAGAAAAGAAATACTGAGACGGCCCAAACCTTAGGAACAAAATAAGAAGAGAGGAAAATGATGAAGAGTGATAATTTAAGTGCAAAGAGATCAGATCCTAATACTCGAGACATTGTTTTTGCTTAAAAACTACAGATTTCTTTTCAGGTTTAGCTTAAAATTAGAATTTGGATGTTTGGACTGAAGCCAATTTAGTAGGCAAGACGCTGCTTTGTTCCAAAATATTTTTTTAATAAAGCACACCACCAAAAATCGATGAGTCAGTAAAACACATACAATGAGTGTAACGCTTCCGTGGCTTTGCATTCCCTCTTATGGATGTAGGTGATTATGTAAAATACATCTGTAAAACGAACACAGGCTGCTTATTACATAGACACAGTATGTCAAAACAAATAGCATAAATCTTTGTCTCCGAGTAGGGTTTTTTAGCATAACCCCTTAAATCCATTATAAAATATGACACTATAGAGATATAACATTATATACATTGCTGATTACTTTCACAACCACAGTGTCTAAATATGTACTTACATTGAATGTTTTAATACATGAACTATAACACCTGTAGAACACTTTACCTGAGCATCGGTGAAATTTTATTTCCATTTCAGGAATACCTCAGTTTACTAAAGTATCAGCATTATTCAGAAAACAAGTGCTCTTTAACAACGTAATTATATCCACATAGTAAGATATATAGTATATAATTTAGAAATACATGAATGCCTGATGGATCTTGACAAGTGTGAATGTGCCAAACAAAATTTGCTCGACCTTTTTTCACATTCTTGAGTTACTAGAGGCTGTCCTTTGGAAGATTTTTTATTGTGCATTCAAACACATCAGGACCTCAGCATACAAAAACTGAAGCCCGTTATAGTCTGACATGATGTAAAGAACAAGCTGCTGTACCTAGGTGCAGAAATGAAGAGTTATTAAGCATTGTGGGGCAACCCCACCCCCCCAAAACCTAGGTTTCCAAACTAAAGGATAGTTTCCAAGCAATGGGTGTTGTGATTGACTCAACACAGGTAACAAGAAACATTTTGAAAACCTCAAACCCTCGCCAAGGGCTTCTCAATGAAATCACCAGGTACGGAGTATGCCTGTTTTATGATGATGGTCACGTAGTTTTACCAACCTCTAATGGTGTTAAGAACTTAGTCAATATGATTTTTAAATGAAGTTGTGTACAATGTGAGGAACAAAGGCAATACAACCCACAGGTATGAAGAAGCTAGGAGAAGACTTTAATTAGGAAAAGCCACACTGAGCACCTCTGCTTTTCCCTGGCAGATTTTGTAGTTAATGGACTTTCCCTTCCATCAGACATATAGACTAAGGCACCTGGTTCAGACAAGGACCCCAGAACTGGTCTTTTGGGGGACATTTTGCAGGCAAAATGCCTATCATAGCAGGTCTTGGTAGCAAGACGCAGAATGTTTTATTGGGGAATTTTTCTAAAATTTAAATTTTGCATACAGCCTAGTGTTACACTATTTGACTAAAAGCTAATTAAAATAAACACAAAGAGCAGGCAAGGATCAGAGGAATGAAAGCAGGTGAAGGAAACTCAGTAACCTAATCACTGGAAACAGCACACTGAGTGTGCTGCTCCTAAATCCATCAGAGAAGATGAGCACCTTGTTCCTAGCATGAAACCAGGGAGGTGATTGTCCTGGTTTCAGCTGGGACAGAGTTAATTTTCTTCTTAGTAGCTGGTACAGTGCTGTGTTTTGGATTTAGTGTGAGAATGATGTTGACAACACACTGATGGTTTAGTTGTTGCTAAGTAGTGCTTATCTTAAGCCAAGGACTTTTCAGTTTCCCATGCTCTGCCAGCAAGCAGGTGTGCAAGAAGCTGGGAGGGAGCATGGCCGGGGCAGCTGACCTGAACTAGCCAAAGGGGTATTCCATACCATGGAACGTCATGCCCAGTATATAAACTGGGGGGAGTTGGCCGGGAGGCGCGGATCGCTGCTGGGGCATCGGTCAGCGGGTGGTGAGCAATTGCATTGTGCCTCACTGGTTTTTTTTTCCTTCCCCCCCCTCCTTTTTTTCTTATATTCCTTTTCATTACTATTATTATTATTATTATATTTAATTATTACTATTGTTAGTATTACATTTTACTTTAGTTATTAAACTGTTCTTATCTCAACCCATGAGTTTTACTTTTTTTTTTTTCCTTTCCTCCTCCTCCCCCCCACTGGGAGGGGGAAGCGGCTGCGTGATGCTGAGTTGCTGGCTGGGGTTAAACCACGACAGCGATTCAGTAAAAGGACTCCTCTGCACACGGGCTGGGGACCGCTGCGCAGGCATGCAGCAGCACAGGACTCGCTGCAGGATGCAGCAAGAAGAGAAGTTTGGGATGGAACCAAGAGGGCTTTGTGACTGTGTAAAACTTCTTACGGGATGTTTTAGGGGGATTACGGAGATGTGAAAGACTTAATATCGGATGTTCAGGGAAAGGACAAAGGCAGGCAAAAAGGAGGGATCAAGGTGGAAAAACAGAAGGAAAAAGGGATGAAAGGGGCCAATCAAATGTAAACATGAGATCAGTCAGCACGCTTGCCTGACTGAACCCCGTGCTTGGTCACTGCAGTCTGTCCCACAGTCTTATTAAATTTATTTCTAACTATTTTTAGTCAGACTTACCTGTCAGCCTCACCTCTGCTCCTGGGAATATCATGGAACAGATTCCCACAGAAGCTATGCTAAGGCACATGGAGGACAGGGAGGTGATTTGAGACAGCCAGCATAGCTTCACCAAGGACAAGTCTTGCCTGACCAATGTCATGGCCTTGTATGGTGGAGTGACTACATCAGTGGACAAGGAAAGAGCCATGGATGTCATCTATATGGACTTCTGTAAGGCCTTTGACATGGTCCCCTACAACATCCTTCTCTCTAAATTGGAGAGATATGAACTTGATGGATGGACTGTTCAGTGGATAAGGAATTGGTTGGATGGTCACATCCAGAGAGTAGTGGTCAACGGCTCAATGTCCAGAGGAAGATCAGTGACGAGTGGTGTCCCTCAGGGGTCCGTATTGGGACCAGTCCTGTTTAATATCTTCATCAATGACATGGACAGTGGGATTGAGTGCACGCTCAGCAAGTTTGCAGATGACACCAAGCTGAGTGGTGTGGCTGACACACCTGAGGGACAGGATGCCATCCAGAGGGACCTGGACAAGCTCAAGAAGTGGGCCCATGTGAACCTCATGAGGTTCAACAAGGCCAAGTGCAAGCTCCTGCACCTGGACAGGGCAACCCCCTGGTATCAATATAGGATGGGGGATGGATGGATTGAGAGCAGCCCTGCGGAGAAGGATGTGGGGGTACTGCTGGATGAAAAGCTGGGCATGAGCTGGCAATGTGCGCTCGCAGCCCAGAAAGCCAACACTGTCCTGGGCTGCCTCAAAGGAAGCGTGGCCAGCAGGTCGAGGGAGGGGACTCTGCCCCTCTCCTCTGCTCTCCTGAGACCCCACCTGGAGTACTGCGTCCAGCTCTGGGGTCCCCAGCCCAAGAAAGACATGGAGCTGTTGGAGCGGGTCCAGAGAAGGGCCAGAAAGATGGTCAGAGGGCTGGAACGGCTCTCCTCTGGAGAAAGGCTGAGAGAGTTGGCGTTGTTGAGCCTGGAGAAGAGAAGGCTCCAGGGAGACCTGATTGCAGCCTTTCATTACTTAACGAGGGCTTATAAGAAAGATGGGGACAGACTTTTTAGTAGGGCCTGTAGCAATAGGACAAGGGGTAATGGTTTTAAACTAAAAGAGGGTAGATTTGGACTAGATATAAGGAAGAAAATTTTTACGATGAGGGTGGTGAAACACTGGAACACATTGCCCAGAGAGGCTGTGGATGCCCCATCGCTGGAAACATTCAAGGCCAGGTTGGACGGGGCTCTGAGCAACCTGATGTAGTTGAAGATGTCCCTGCTTATTGCAGGGGGGTTGGACTAGATGACCTTTAAAGGTCTCTTCCAACCCAAACTATTCTATGATTCTATGATTCTATCCCATGATTTTTTCTGTGGGGACAGCCTCTATTCTAGTGGGTGGGTGGGTGAGGGTGTTGTGTGTTATTGTACTTCAAGCTGCGCTAACCTGCCAACAGTGGGAGACCTCCATCAGGAAAGAGCTGGCAACGGAGTAATGGACTGATGGTCCAGGCATGGATGCTGGATGGACTAAAAGTCCTGCTCATATTTGAGGGATTGGTGCCTGTGGTGTGAATCCAGAGAATGAGGGGTCGGTATGGTTCACCGATGACTTCGGCGCTGATCAGGGCAGGGAGGGTCAGGTGTGGGCTGCTTGTGTTGATCATATTCATGTGGGTGCAGCTTGTGGGTGCTTGATAAGGGCACTGGGCTCTCTGCACTGACCTGTGAGAGTTTGCGCGGGTACTATGTACGTACACGTGTTGGTTGGAAATACGTGCTCAGCCTCTCCCCAGAGCTCTCTCCCTGGGGCTAGGAGCCCTCCAGATTTGGCTGCAGCAGTCCAGGAAGGAGATCCCCTGGGTACCAAAGTCTGCTTCTAACACTGGAGCATAGCCAGTTCTGCATCTGTCAAGTGAGAGAAAATGAGACATGTTGGTAACTTTGCCTTTGGAAATGTCAGTACTGTCAGGTCTAAAGATCACCTAAACAAGAATTTAGGGGAATCTCTCTGATACCCATCTGGAAATCTAGCTCTAGGAGAGTTTGACTTTTCTTGGCCTTTTTTGTAACCTTGTGTAAAGTTACTAGCAAAACTGCTCTGCCAGGCTCTCCCAAATGAATGTCTCGCTGCAGTAAATTGAGGATTGTGTCTACATAGAGCAGAACGAAGTCTGTACTGTTGAGAGGTGTGTTTCAGAAGGGTTGTGACATGCATCTCGAAAGGAAACATAGGAAAGGATTCGTTCTATGTACTAAGGGATTATAAATGCCTAAACATGTTCACATAATTAATCCTCATCTTTTTGCTTATCAAAATGCAGGGGACCTTGGGCCATTGCATTTCCCCTTCACAAGAAGTAGAAGACATCCAGAATCACCGTCCAGGGCATGGGACAAGACCCCCTCATCTCAAGCAAGAGATTTCCTCTGAGCACTGCTCACTCTACTGGACCATCTTAAAACAGACTTTTAGCTTTGGAAGTATACTGTTCAAGGTTTTATGTTCCTGGAAAATTAAATTCTTAATTTCACACTTTGAAACTTTTCAGGTCCTGTGCTTCTGGGACAATAGACGAAGCTTATGATCTCCATCCCAATGATGTAAATTTACAGTAACACAGCTGAAATCACTGGAAATATATTTCTGTAGCAGAAATAAGTATCTTATCAACATCTTAGTTACTCAGACTGCTGTGTCTTTGGGGAAAATTTTTCAGCTATTCATTAAAAAGCAACCTACAGTTGAACATTTAAAACATTCATATGTATTATGGTTCATGTCAATTGATACAGTCCCCCATCTGGGTGGCATTAGACTAAGCAACGAAGGAAGTTTGATGGAGAAAGTGAAAAGACTTTCCTATTTCTTGAACTGTGAATTAATTCCTTCACTTCTGAAAAGCAAAATATAGTACTGAAGGTCCCTGAAACTGGTCCTCAACCTTCCCCAATCGGAAACATCCCATGAAATAAAGATATTATACAATATGGAGGATGATGGGAAGAAATAATTAAACATGTATATAATTTAAATATCTTTTAAATATTTGGTCAGAAATGTATAAATCCCTGCACTGTGCACAGCTAATAGTCCTGTCAGGGGACATATATGTTCTCGCTGCTGGCACATATGAGTTTATTCATCATCATGCAACTTTGCACTGCGTTCTTCTAGGTAGCCTATGGCACTGGACCTTCTAGGACGATCTTTTTTCCTACCTTGCAAGTTTTGCACTCTTTTGGTACACCAGGCACACTAACCTACCTGCTCCCTATACCCTCCGAATGGAATAAAAAGTAAAAAAAAAAAGAAAAAGCATGGTTTCAAACACTGAATTCAGACATTGAATTGTCTTCTCACCTAGTTTTATCAAAAAGATATCAGAAAGTTCCCAAATCTTGTCAGCATTTGTTCTCAAGCATCTACTTCTTGGGTTTGTTTGCAACTCGTCTAATTAATATTGTTTAGCAAGAATTACAGATATTTATTTTTTCTTTTTATTGCAGAAACACCAGAAGTTTCAATCCTGGCCTGAAAGTTATTCTTTTAGTAAAGACATAAATAAAGAAAAATAAATTAACTTTAAGAAGGTAAAATATGGAAATGTTAATCCAAGGATCTTTCTTTTTTTTTATAATCACAAATATTTCACTACCTCAAGCATTTGCATTCATATCAGGGAAGTCTGTATCATACTGATGGGGACTCCTCCAGATATACAAGGTGAGTATATAGTTATTACTGAGCTGCAAACTTTAGACTGTACCATAGTTCTTAAGCTCAAAGCCTGGCCTTTCTTCTGTCCTTAGCGACACAGGGTGGCTATTCTGCTTGTAGACAGCAGAGCACTTTAGGGTGTATAAAATTACCCAAATTCTTTCTTTGTCTTTTTGGACTAGCAGATGAATTATGTTTTTTTAAGTATGTAGTGGAAGCTAAGTGCTCTTGCCTTGTGATCATAGCTCATAGTCATATATCCCAGGGCACAGAGTTTTTACATGGTGCTGGAGAGGTAGATAACTTATGCTTAAATATTTTCCTCTGAAAAAACGTATATATGCGTGCACACAATCACACACTCTTTTAATGTTATAAGGAAATTACTCAAATGCCTGTTGCAGTTCTAAAACCAGAGGCTTCTCCTTATAAACCATTGAACAAGAAAGCAAACACTAGAAATAATGACTGTATCTGAAGCTTATCACCTTGAGTCCTGGAAGTACTGTGAAGGTATAGGGCTGTCAAAAAAAAAAAAGGGGGGAAATGAACAAAGATAAAAGATCTCAAGATGTGCAGAAGCAGCATTGTTAGTGTTATGTGAACTGAATTCAGACTTAATACTCCCCCAAAGTAACAAAAAAGAAAACATCTTTTAAGAACTCCACACAATGCAAGAAAAAAAAGTAATTTAATCTTGGATCAATATTTGAAAGTGGTAAGTGGAAATAGCAGCTCCATAAGGATTTTGGCTCACACAATTCCATTTCATTTTGCTTTCATGTGGTGCAAGTCTGGGATAACATTCCAAATGTTGGATTGTATAGAGGGAAAAGAAATACTTGCACTACTTACTCCCTGCTCTATGTTAATATGTAACTTTTATATACCATATATGTGATACATCATCTATACCTATAAAATATATGGTAATTGTTTAATATATTGAGATACCAGACCATGGATTCACCTGTGAAATAGAGCAGATCACAAGCTCAGCTGGTGCCAGACTTGTTTTGCCCATTGGTGAATATGAATTTCGTCCTCATATATGTGTGTATATATATATATATAGGTTGCTGTCAGTCGACATCTCCTGGTGTGGAAGCAGCCTGGGCTCAGTGTTGCTGCCTGTGTTGCACTGCTACAGGCAGAGCTAGATTTCTGAGGCCAGGGAGGGGTCAATCTCAATTACTCCAGTTAAAGGAGCTGAAGTTCTGCTCTCTCATGTAGGACTGGCTAACAGCCCAGCTGTATGCAGCGTCGTGCGCAGAGACTGTATTTGTTCCAGCTCGCTTTAGCCTCTCATGCATTACTGGCAACTGTCTGACCCCAGAGTGGGGCAAAGAAGGATCTTCTGCAAATACCGAATCCTCAAAGCCTTCCAGTCTACGTGTCCTTCCTCTGCAGAAACTGAATCACAGCCCATCAGTGTTGGGGGGATGAGCCTACTGGCTGTGCTGGGGTTTGGATAGGCTTTAAGGGAATCCATAAGATTTTTTAAATAATCTGCGAAAGAAACCAAAAGGAGGCAGCATCTCCTAACCGGCAATGCCATGGATGGCGGAGAGGACATTCCCATCTGCTGCTGTGTGTCTCTGGTTTCACTTCACCTTGCCTCCTCCTCTCCCATCCTTTGTCTGATCTGTGCATGTAGACTGTAAGATTTTCAATTTAACAGTGATTTTTCAAAAACACACCGCTTTTTCTCTCATAGGAAGAGATTCTGATAGAGATTGAACTCTGATTCTGATTCTGAACTGAGATTCTGATGCTGATTATAGGTGACACTGCTTTGCAAATAATAATAATAATAATAATTCTAACAATAACATCTATTAAGTAAGTCGAAATATAAAAAAGGTGTGGTTTGGGGTTTTTTTTTGGTTTTTTGTTGTTGTTTTGGTTTGGGGGGTTTTTTTTGTACTTCTCGTAGTTATGAAAAGGAAGTAAATAAAAAGCAGACTAATGGTTGGTTTGACTCACTTTACTGCTGACTTCCTTTGTCCCTCGGTTTAGAAAAAAAGGAAGACAGCTAGTAGCATATACAACCAGGTCAGCGAGCAACAGGCAAAAATCCAAGGGTGAAAGTATAGGAAACTTACCTTGCAACGGCTACAACATGCGGAGGTGTCAGAGCTGTGCCAGCAGTGGAAGAATTTGCTTAATGAAAATTTTCCCTAGGCATCCAATAATGTCGCTTGTGATTTCCACTGAAGATTACCCATCAGTTAGCACAAATTTGCTTTTTAATTGGCCTGTATTGCACCTGCCACATTCTGACTCCCCAGTCTCTGAAGCATTGGCAAAGAAGGAAGGTGGATATCTGGGGGGATTTAATCTTAATACATTACAGGAAGGGCATGCACAGCAACAATTAATGTTTAAAAGACAAGAATAATGTGCTCTAGCACAAAGTGATGAGGAAGAGGGAATGGGACCTGGGGAGTAACTAATGAACAAGATTAATTAGCCACAGCAGAAAGATTTAAAGCTCCAGTGAATTCAGTGGGAAGCTTTAATTCTGTTGACTTTTGTGGGTCCTGGGAACAGCCCAAGGAGGCCAAAAGTAGAAAATCCAGCAGCAAGGCTACGTTTATCCAGGCTTATTTTTAAAAGAATGCCAAAGTTAGTGTGTGCTGAGGGTAAACTGTAAACAGCTGGGCAAGCTGACTAAAGGGCAGCGCGACGCAGGAGGCTGACAAGCACATAGCATGGCAGCACCAACCAGCAGCAGGTGTGGAGGGAGACAGGATCCCTCCATGCGCTATCCGACCGTAACCCAACGACTTATGTTGTTCATGGTGGCGTTGCTGTGGTTGGTTTGCTTTGGGGGGGGGGGGAAGAAAGAAAATAATTAACCTGAGAAATAGAGGATATTTTCATCTAGACACGCAACAGTGTAAAGGCTCTGCCTCACGCCAGGGCTGGTGTGCTGCAGAGTGTACAAACATCCAGTAAGAGGTATTTTCCAATTTGGGAGGCTTAAATACGAACAAAGGAAACCAAGGGCCAAAAGGAAACAGGGGCACACAAACAGGGCCACACCAACCTGCTGGAGCTCAGAAGGAGGCTTCCAGGAACCCGTTCCAGGTACGGGATGCTCCAGGTCACCGTTTCCCATCTCAGGATGAGCATAATGCAGCTGACTTCACACTCATGGGTGCTACCTGACATGCCGGCTTTCTGCGAGGTCAACCCATAGCAAAGGCAACCAGGTTGGTACTTTGACATCTCGTGGCAGCAGGGATGAATGAGGGCAAAGAAGATGACAGTGGTGACCCAGGACCAGGGGGAAAGGGGAAAAAGGGTCCAGGAGGACAAGTCAGTAGTTTTGAGTAAGCACAGTGGGACACTGAGGAAGCAACAGCAGAGCCAGATGAAAAGAAAAGGGCAGCAAATCATCTTATTCAGGTAAGGGAGAAGGAAAGGCAGGGAATGGGAGGCTCTTCTGTCCAGCATAATCTAAACAAAATATTTACAGTCAAAATCTCACCTTATTTGTCAGATTGAGTAAGAACAGTGTTCCCCTAGAACTTGCGTAAAGCTTGTTACTACATTCAGGTTCTTCCTCCTCAGTTTAATCCATATATATTTTAAATACTTTTATTTTTTTGTCTCTCTTGGCTTAAATTTTCTGTTTGGTGCTTGTCGTCTTCGGCCTTGCAATTGCTTTGACTGTTCTCACTGTGCCATGTTGGCTGGGTTAGCAAGAGCCACAGCCTGCCTGCTGTGCCCAGGGTAAAACAGACACAAGGCACAAAGACCTGAGTAATCAGGAGCTGTGCCTTGTCTCTAAAGCTTTCTTCTTCCTTATTTTTCTAGCGGCCTCCTTTACTGATCTCCATATTCGAATGGACAATTTTCTTTTTCTTTATAGGGAAGTGTCAAATTTATTTGGATTTCTTAAAAGCAAGACAAATTGAACTTCAAGTGTGAAAGTTTGTTAAAGACTGCTCAGTTTTGTTCATATGTTCACACTACTTATTTTTCTCCCTCTCTTCCAGAACGGTTGGATTCTCCTTACTCAAATTGCTATGTAAGTCTCAGAGAATATACATTCATATACATAAATACGTATAAGTTCCTTGCAGTGGCTTGCTGGGAAATTCTGCTTCCAAACTGCGCAGCTTCCTGGCAGCACCGCCAGCCGAAGGAGCGTGTGACTCCACAGCTCCCAGATGTTGTGGCTCCAGAGAAATACTACCATGCAGATAGTACGGGCAGCATGGATGTTAATTTCTAATGTTTGCATCTCACAGGGGGCTCCAGGAACTGCAGAAGTGGGAACGCAGGAGAGCTTCTCAGGGTTGGATTTCTAAGGACAGTCTCAATTCGATATAAATAAATAAATATTTTGCTTTGAAATTAACAATAAAATTGAAAAATCAATTCTAGGAAATGTGGACATTTGGTTTTACTGTTTCAAACTACTTTAAACTCGCAAAACACAAATTTCAAGTTTCAACCGGTTTTGTTGAGGACTTCCCTAAAACTTACTGCATTTCCTTAGAGGAGAGTTCCACAACCAGCTTCAGCTGACAGATTCTGCACTGCTGTGCACGGGCAGCTTCTTCTTTCTCCCGCGCACCGCTCCCTCGGCTGCGTCCTCTCGCCTGTTTCCTTCGGGTGGTTAAAATAACCGTGCAGATGCGTAGGGAGTCGCATGAGTTGGCGGAAAGCAATTTTTTCCCCTCCAGAGTTAAATTTCAATCAGGTCAGTGAACTGATCTGCCTCACTGTGTCCAAGCAAGTGTGAGACGGCGGTGGGATGAGAGGGCTGCAGGCAGAAGGGAGGCAGGATTGCCTCCAGGTTTCCTGTGAATTTACACTGGTTTACGCTGATCATGCACATGGCATTTATTCCTTGTTATTCTTCCCCTTCCCCTGCCGTCCCCTTTCCCCAGGTGTCTGCTCTCCCTGCCTGCAACTGTTTATTGAGTCCTTGGTTTATTTGCAGGAGAAATAAAGTTATTCCATAAAGATATTCAAAATAAAGATACTCAGATAGTAGCTGTATAAGTATGTATATTTGAAATTTTATCTTTGCAGTGCTAGTCTGTGTTGTAATATCTGTGATATATTGCTGTTCCCTTTACATTATAACAGATTGTCTATTATAGAGGCAAAATTTAATAAGGGCATGTACATTAACATTATGGCATAATTTCCTGGCTGCTAGACAGGAGATATTTTGAATGTTAAACTGTGTTTGATATGTTAATATATGATGTAAGTACCAAATGGGGCTCTGTTAACATCACTTGCTTAAACATTTTCCAATTTTCCTGTTAAGTCAGAGCGTGGGGGGGGAAAGGTACTTGGTTCAAAGCAAGGAAATTGGGAGCTATTTGATATACTTTAATAGCAGCCCAGTTGTTACAGTTAGTAGCTATCTGTGTGAAAATCAAGCAAGTAGGAGAACACGCCTTGTTAATGGTATAGGTACTAGCAGTGATGAGTCTAGGCAGAGCGGCTTTCTACTCAACAGGATAAAATGAAAAATAATTGTCATCAGGCACTTGTTCAGCTGTCAGAGTCATCATTTAGAAATAGATCGGCTCTACGAGGCAACCACTCCACCTTGCCTCTTGAATTTATGCTTCCAAGTTATCTGCATATTTCCTTTTTATGTAACGTGTACAATGTGCTATTTAAAGGAACCGTAAAAGACTTAGGAAAATTGAGAAGTGCTGCAGTTGCATAGATCAACAGCCCTAGAGGCAAATTCCACCTCTACCAGTGACCTTCATTTTGACTAGGGGCAAATTGCTTCTCTTTCTCCCTCTGGTAGCATCTATTTTGTTTCTATACCACTTTTAAACCCTTTTGGTTAGGTATCTCTTATTTTGGGTTGGTAAAATCCAAATGTGATGAATCTATGAGGCTCTGGTCCCCTTTGGGGTTTGAGGCAGTACCAACATGGAAACAGTTATAATTATTATTATTATTAATAATATGTAAGTGTAAATATAACTGCTTATATAAGTATAGAAAATAGTAGCTTTTTATTGGACTAGATTAAGGCAGTTTCTTCATTTTTATAAATCTACAGGTTAACCAGCTAAAGGGCAATTGTATCTGTCTTCTAGTTCAAAGAAGAGCAAATACTGTAACGCCTGAAAAAACACTGAGGAAACCTTTAAATCAGTCTTCGTTATGCCTGAATACTAGGTACAGTTCAATGATGGCTGTATCTAATCTCCATCCCTCATATTGCTGCTTGTATGTATATACGTATGCATATAAGTATATTGCATGCTTGTATGTATAATGGCTAAATTGCATATATATGATTAAGATATAGCACAATCTTGATATGGTCTGTCCTCAGAAGGGTTAATGTCCAGGATCTGAGCCTCTGCAGAGGGCTGACACTGAACTACAGCAAACTAGAGATTTGTCTTTGTCAATCAGATGTGACATTTAAACTAATTTCCCACCTTCACAGTTTTTCTACTTTCGGTGCAACAACTGGTAATGTCAGAAGCAGAGCACAGGATGTTGTTAAAAATCAAAAAGGCAGCTGAATTTGCCTTCTGCCCATAGTCATTGAACGAAGTATTTCCCTTTCTGCTCTGTGAATTGTTTGGAGATAGTCTGAAAACAACTAAGCAAAACTTTAAATCTGTTCGTGCTTCGTTATGGTAACAACATAACCCACTCTATCGGCTGGTGTCAAAATTGTCTCACTAAAATCAGTGAGAAAACTTTGTGGGGTTTTTTTAATAAAGGGTTTTATAAGGGTCTCTTCCTGTTCTAGCTGCACTTCTAGGAGACACTTTTCAATCACAAATACATGCCGGAGATTTAAGACCAATAAGAGCATCAACAATTGCAAAGGGCAGCCAAATCTGATCTTTATTTTAGAAATACTATAGGCATTTGCAGCTCCAGAGTCCTCAGCTGTTCTGTCCTGGGCAATAAAACAACCCGCAGAGGACTTTGAATAATTCCTCCCTGCGGGTTGCATATGATTTCTGAATGTGTAACGTATGATTCTGCAAAATCATTAACAACAAGAATGTTTACGGTGAGGGGAGGCAGGAGGGGCAAAGATGCAAGGATGTTTTCTGAATCATATGCATTCAGGAATCGCTCTGAATCCAAAGATATACAACTGCAGATGTGAATGCTGTGCTTCAGCAGGGGAAGGAAAGATGTAACAGACAGCAGAAAAAAACCACCAACATACCTATTTTTCATGACGCTAAGACTATGAGGATTCAAATAGCTGATATAATAGTAATTTTGCTAGCTATGCACACTACAACTTACACTATTCCTTTTCAGTCCTATGACCTTCATATTCTTCATGCACCCCCAATAAGGAAAGGATGTCCTAGGGCTTCCTCCATAAGGAAAAACTCCATCATAATAGTCAGACATTCAGATGATCAAGTTAACTAAGTGCATAAGGTTATCCACTATTGTTCTTATTCTAGTTTTCTGTAACTCCCTAAATAAGCTATTAAACTAATGACTGTTGTGTGATCTCTTTTTTTTTTTTTTCCAGCCATTGGAATGTCTTACAAACAAATTACTGTGTGGGAGTTGCAGCAAAAATCTGTGGGTTTTTGGTTTTTTTTTTTAAAGATGTTGAAACTAGTCATCACAAATGATTAAACTGAAATCAGACAACTGAGAGAAAAATGAGTTTTGACAAAACTAGAGCCATTCTGTAAAAACACTGACACTTCTGTACAGTAGCACAGACTTTGAAAACTTGTGGGTTTTTTTCTTTGGCCATCTAATTTCTGCAATTTTCAGTTTGGGATTTGGGGCATTTACAGTACACAGTACATCAGCCCCAAGATGTACTATGAATTGACGATGTTGGTCGTTGAAGCAATGACCATTCCAGTTTGGGGAAGGAGAGATGGAAGTCAGTTGAAGGCGGTCAAAAAGGACCAGGCCGCAGCAACAAGGGGGGAAAAGTTGCAAAAAAATTAAATGGCTGCTTTCTGTAGTATTGATCTTCATACAGTGTACAGTCACAGGTTCCCAGAAGCTTTGCCTTACCGTATTGTTCAAAGTTAGGCATAATTTGCTGTTGATAAGCAGCCACTTCACCCAGTGCATGTTCAATATTCGGGACTCACTGCTTTCATAGCAGCTTTCTCAATTTTGGCTGTCCTTATTCTACTGACCTCATATGCGTACACTAACTACTCTTTCATAGATTTGTAGATCACCAAACTGTCAAGCTTTTTAAAATTCGGCCGAATACGACCAATTAAACAGAATAATTTCCTAGTTCTTTTTGAGACACAAGAGGAAAAGCAAATCAAGCAAAAGCAAATTTCAAGGAAAGCTAGATGAAAAGGCTCAGGCAATGGACAGTAGTGATCATATTTCTCATATTGTGACTGCCAGATAACCTGAAGTCCACACCGTTTGTGTGTAATATCTCTTCCTTAGAGGTAAAAGTCTACTAGAGAAGAAGTACAAGTACAGGGTTATGTTGCACATAACCCGGACCAGTTGCTACTAGCGCTGCATAATGACCCAACCTCCACGTCCACTGCACTCAAGGGAAAGGGAGGGGAAACTTACCACTGTGGGGACCGCAAAAACCCAGTGCCTACCTTTCTTTCATAAAACCACCTGAGAGAAACTGCCTTATTTGAAATGAGGATGTGGTAAACTCACTTCATAAGGCAGACATCTCTGGAAATTAATTTCTGTTAGGCAAATTCAAAGGTTATCACTCACACAGCATTATTCATTTCATAGAAATAATGCTCAGCTGACTTTGGACTTGGGTGTTGGGACACATCCTGACTTCAGTCTGATTTCAGCTCAGCAATGCTCTCAAACACGTTTAACTTTTAGGATCTGAGTAATCCCACTGGATTCACATGGACTTCTGGCATACTCAAATTCATCTATGCTTAAGTGACAAGCAATGTCTAATGTTGGAGAATATCTGATGTCATAATTGTAGTCTTAATGGACAATTAAGTATTTAACAAAAATAAAAGCACAGTTACTGGCTCGTCAGTCCTGAATGTGAGCTGCAGTTCTTTTTGGTGAAAGTGTGAACACAAATTTACTGAAGGATTTAAGGCTGGATTTTTTTTGTTTACTTGTTTTCCCATGCTATGATAGTATTCAAAAGATTTTCAAGAGTATTAAAGGTACTCTTTGAAGTTATAAACGTCTTCTTTCCTTAAAACATTATGAGTTATTTCTGGTTAATGGGAGGTACTTGCAAAGCCTCCTCCATAGGTCTCTAAGTTCAACAGAAAGGTTCAAATTAATTTTACTTGTATGCTCGATCATGTCCAATATGAGTAGGTCTCATGGCAATGTCTGAAAACAGCTTTATAACTTTGCTTCAAACCTGATCTAAAATGCCTTGGCTATTTTTGTTATCACTCCAGCTGGGACTGCACACCTTGGTAAAACTGCAAAAAAAAAAAAGATATAAGCTGTAAATGAAGATGAGACATAAACAAAATGGATAATTCCAACAGAAAACAATTCAGAGTATAGGACAAGAAAGAAAATTATGAGACTTAAAGAGGGCATGTGTATTAAATCTCTCTCAATTCAATGCTGAAGTCATTCCTTGCCTTGGTCAAGAAAGGTAAAATGCTTTTGATAAACTATTGGATATTACATTTCTCTGATTTATTTCACTTTCAGATTCAGGAAATCCAGTAAACTATATTGACTTCAGCAAAGTATTTGATACAATGTCACATTCTGAAATTATTGGTTAGGATGAAGATGATGGAGAATAATACAACAGTCTTGAGGTAGGTATAGAAAGAGCTAAGCAATGCCCTTAATGACTTAGCCGTAAAATGGCACGCTGCTATGAGAACTTTTCGAAACAGAGCCTTAGGATTGATTTTATTTGTTATGTTCATTAACACAAAAAAAAAAAAGAGTAAGAGCATGCAGAGCACAGGAACTAATTCTATGGCAGAGTGTGATTAATTTAGGAAGGGTTTTGTATGATAATGAAGTTTTCTGGGATAGCAGATCCCAAGACTGTCCCTTCTAGTGCCATGTTTGTAAACTGAAATCTGCGTTACCAAGAGGTATCCCACTGTTTTGCTCTTGTCTCAGGCATTGGCTGGGTATCTCCAGAGCCACACGGTGTTGGGGTGAAGAACCCAACGGGGGCAGACATGCCCACGCTCCAGCCACGTCCACCGTTGTCCCTTCTGGGCAGATGGTGGCCAATGAACCAGCAGTGGCCACCATTCCCATAGGTATGGGTCTGGCTTGGTGAGTATGGACTAGCCACTGAGGATAACATTTCCAAAGGTCACCATTAATGTTTTAATGTTTGTGGACATTTGGTGGAGGTAAGGGGTTTTGGGGCTTTGTTTGTTTGTTTGTTTCCTTTGCCTGTCCATTTTCTCCAACTTCAGCTGAACATGTCCACCTCCATCCTCATTGCTGTGATGAATGTACTGTCCTTTTTTCTCAGCTCTGGTATCATGTTCAAAGGAAACTCAGTGTCTGAAGACTGCCTCATTGCTTTTTCTGAGCCTTGTCCCATATTTATCAGTGTAATAAAACAGCTGCAAGCTGCCTCCATAGAGATTTGTTTGGTTGGTTTTTTGTTTGGGTTTTTTTTTTTATAAACATGCCAGGTGATTTATTTAAGAGTTTTCATATCAGGTTCACCTGACAGAACATTGCTGTAATAATTTGAAATTTGTTTCCATTTATGTGTTCTTTCTAGCAGATCCTGACAACAGAAGACCACTAATAAATAGGAGATGAATTATATTAATCCTTTCTGCCATTTACAGAAATGTTTTTTCCCCCCTCCATATTTCAACTCACTCCCTAGTCATATCATTCTTTGCTGAGTTACAACAATGTGGAAAAACAGCCTTTTTAGAAGTAGTGATATTCTACTTTTTTCTCACAGGGACACCAAACATCTGGCTTCAAAGATAATGGCAGTAATAGTTATTTGCATCATAACCCGAGCTAACTTGATAGCTGAAAGCTGCTGTTATTATCTCTCAGCCTCCTAACCTGTCCCCAGCGAGACAAGGAAGTATGAAATGCTCTGCCATTTCTCTCTCTAATCCTAAACTTTATGAAATGCATGTGACATGACACCGAAGAAAATTGGCTGCAAGGTTGCCTTTTGTGTTTGTTCTACATACGTAAATGAATCAAGCAGGCTGAATCTAAATAAATAAATAAAAGCAAATATTGAAATGTTGTTTCTCAAAAGAGAAGTGCAAACTCATAATAATTCCCCTAATAGACCGTCAGCTGCTCAGAGGCGTTGCTGGCAGAGGGAAATAGTTACCTCAGAAGAACAGAGGTAATAATGAGTCAAGTTGTTCTTACTCATTATCATGAGAAGGATCTGCAGGGTGAACAACTCAGATATGCGGTTTATCCAAGTCACGGTTCTGCCGCTTTTATTAATATGATCAAACATAAGACATCTACTTGGTGGTAGTTGGACCAGCGCTACTTCCCAATGTAGAGTATGCAGCTGCAAGAAAGAGCTGCTACCAGACATCCTGGTACCCTGCTCACATGGTGGTCTCCTTTTGGGCTCCAGTGACCCCTCTGAGCAGCTTTCATCCTGTCCCAGCCTGTGCCTGGGGGTGGGAGCTGTGTATGGTTACAGAGGACTGAGGGATGGAAGAGATGCTTCAAAGCCTCCCTCCCTCACTGCCCATTTTCTTCTAAGCTCTGTGGTGCTCCTTCTGCAGTTTCTGTGGAAAGGTGAGGAAGTCAAACAGGTTAGAAAACATCAAAAGTTCTGATTTTCAAACTCTGCAGTTTTAGTGGTGCATTTGTGTAAGTTATAATATATTCACCTAGGAAAGGTTATATAGGCAGGAAATGGAAGTGATAAGATCCAGACGGGACAAACAACTATTTTTAGTATTATCTCCTGACCTTTCCATTGCCTTCCTGAAAAAATTTCAGTCCTGATACAGCACTCTGTCAAACAGCTACCAAAACCCATACAGAATGTAAGTTTTATGAGTTCCACCATCAAAAAGCTACTGCCATCATTTTTTTAGACTGATGCTGGATGCTCCTCCTTTAAATTCTGCAAGACTGTTTCATCAATGTGGCAATCACATGCACTCATATTGGTGCCTCTGTGTGTGTGTGTGTGTATGTATACCGTCTCCAAGTGGAGACAGGGTTTTTTTGTTGTTTTTTAAACAAAAATATCTTGGACTCACTGACAGGGGTTATTTTGCTTTGTAAAAGGAGCAATTTGGCATGGACAAAAGCTGCATTTTCCCATGCTGTTATCAACAATAAATAGGTCCATCGCTACCAAGGCTTCCACATTGTCAGCTGTTATAACACCAGTGTACATATCCAGTGCAAGCATTCTGTCAGACTTTTTATTATATATATCCATGCTCGGGTATATCTCAGCTATATCTCTCAGTACTCCCTTATTTCCGATACAGATTTATCTCTGTCCCCTCAGAACTGTCGTTTGCTCCCTTTTATTACTGTGAAATATTTGCAGGCCAATAGCTGAATCATAAAACACAGGTCAGGGAACAGTACCCTGTGTTCACAACATGCAGATCCAGTTCCTCCCCTTTCCCATCCTTTTCGGCTTTGTGGATTTACAATGTCTTGTTTTCCTTTCTCCGGGTCCTTGTGCTATGTGGTGTTTCTCATATTTAGAGCTTGGCAGGCTGAGAAACGTGATCTTGGTTCTAGGAACGGACTGCAGAGTCTTGGCACAACTGCCTATACAGATGCAAATATACTGAAAGCGCTCGTTATCTGAGAAACCCCTAGCTCTTCAAAAGCAAATAAACCTCTTTTTTTCTCCCCTTCTTCCCATTACAGGACGCTTCCATTTAAAAATAAGACAAGAAGACCATTTTAGAAATACCTTCCATGCTTTCCAAAAATACAGCAAGCTCACAGTCTTTGGCTCCTCTCCTAAACATCCTGTAAATCTTATGCAATTCCCAAATACTCTTCCTAATGCATCCCCTAAATGCAACCCCTAAATGTATCCATCCCCTGCCCCTAGGCAGTGATGCCCCTCAGTCTGTGAGATGACCTGGGGAGCGGTGACTCACCCCAATGGGTACCACCCAGTCCGTGGGGCAGATGGTCTCCCAGTACAGCCAGGTCAGGGACTGGGTTATTGGGGTTCATCCCATCCCTACCTGCCCTGCCTTGTGCCCCTGTGCTCCTCAGCGTGTATGGAGATCAGCTTTTTATCACATCACCTAACAATGGTTGAAAACAATGCCCAAGTTTGGAGGGTTTTTTTGGTGTGTTGTCCTGAAAATGTTAATGAAGGTATTTCACATAATCAACCCTCTTCGTTTCAGACAAATGCTGATCCCCTTTGGGAATAGAAGAGCTGAAAAAAATTTCATTCACCAGCCAGAATATAAATAATATCAAGGCTGACTAGGGGTGAAAGGACTGACAATATGAGAGATGGCTGATGCTGTTTTCATGGCCCTGTGCTCTACTAAATAGAGAAAAGAAGTATCCAGCCATGAACCAAAGAACAGAAAAAGCAGGAGCAGAGAGCTTAGGAGGGCAAAACAAAACTTCTGTAGATCTTATTTTTACAGTATAATACAGAGAAGAAACTGAGGCTAAAATGCTCTTAATGTCTCTAGGGCATGATTGAAATCTTTGAATCCACTGTGATTTTTCAAGTGCAAGTTGAACTGAGCTGAAAGGATGCTAATCAAGTGAGGAAGAATGAAGCTCAGAACTGGGACCATACTCAAAATTTGGTCTGCTGACCACCTTTGTCATAACTGCTAACACAATCTAAGTCACATCAGTGTCTTAGTGACACTAGAGGAAATAGGACGTACTGTGAATGCTCTTCTTGCCTTAATTTCATATTTTGTTCTCCATCCAAGATGATCAAAGGGAAAAAGGAAACAGCAACTAGGAACTAAAAATAGCATTAGCAGCATTAGACTTTCTGCCAGAAGATAGACCTTTGGGAGTAAGACTTCAGGTATTTAGCCAGATATTTCATTTTAAAGTATCTGACACATGAAACAAACCCAACAAAAAGAAGTTCTTTGAGAAAAACTAGGATCAATGTGACAGCACGGTTGTGCATCTTGGTTCCCAAACAACTTGAGTCTGGGGATGATTTTCCTAGCCTTTGGTATGCACAGAAATAAGTGTTTCTTTTAAGGATAAAAGTTGACAGCTGTTTTATCATGAAGCAGAAGGCTCTTTCCTTCGAGCTTACCAGGACACCTCCCTGAGTTAAATAATTTTTCTGCTGGCTCAAGGGTAGATTTATAGGCACCAGATGCAGAAAAACAGTAAGCGACCATTTTTTCCCTGCAGGACTTCCCACAAAGCTAAACAGTCAAGACCAAACAGGGCCTCAGCACGTGTAAACGCAGTGCTGGTGAAGCATGACATAATCTTTAAAATGAAATGCATCCAGGCACAGGCAGAGACTCATTTGTAGAAATGACACTGCATACGCTGTCATCTGCATGAGTGCAGCTTAACAAATAAGTGGCCACAGGTCTGGGGGAGCAGGGGTCGGTTTATTTTCTAGGTTTTCTTACCCACATCCAAACTCCTGAGGGAACTTTGGGGCCGGTAATGGAGACCTGCGCAGGAGGGACTCCTGCCAAAGTGGCACATTAAAGCTGCTGCAGAGGTGTCTAACGACACTTGTTTTCTAACCACACTTTACTATTTGCAAAACCAAATAGTATGTTCTAGTAGTGACCAGCGAGTAAGCAGAGGGTAAGCAGAAAGATGCTGATGAGATCAGGAGACCATAACTAGAATTGTAATGATCCACAGGAGGACAGCAGGAAAGATCAAAGTAGGAGCAATTTGTTGGACAAAATTTGTGAATGACCTACAAAAAAATGACCTACAAAAGCCTGCCATGCACCACATAATGCAATCAAGCACAAAAAAATATCCCAGCCCACCAGTCTGACAGAGGCTGGGGGCAAACTCCTCCCTCTCTTCACTTGTTTGGTGATCCCAACAGGAGGGCTACTTACATACTGTAAGCTTTGTTTTGTTTTCCTTGATTCTGTTACATAGTCTCTTCCACAAAATTTTCAAACTCAGGAGATATTATTTTTTTTTAATCATTTCCTTAACAAAAAGAAAAAGAAAGGAATCCAATGTTAATTAAAAAAAAATACTAGCTGTTGACTGTTGTCAAAACTCAACTGAACTCCCTGGAACAATGGAGAATTAGCATCATTTAAGGGACTGACCAACTTTATCTTGAACTCCCATTGTCCATCTGAACATTTGCTTTCAAGAAGATCCATGAAGTGCGTTTAAAGTGTCTGTGCAATAGGAGTCATTAGTCTTCCCTGTAAAAATTATGGGGACTGTAAATTTGTCAGCTAGGATTAAAGGGATTTTTTTTTAGAGTTGAAATCACTTTTAGAAATGCATTTGGCCACATGCATTTTGATAAGACTAACTGATCAAAGGGTAACTCTTCCAGAAATGCCTACAGTGAATCTCAGTAGGACTTGAGTTCCTGTGTCAGTTCTGAAATGAGGACAGTAGCTGCAAAGTTATTTGGCTACTTTTGAGCTTTAACCAAGACCTTGTCTTATATCTCATTCAAAAGCTAATGGTCCTAAACACACAGTCCTCTTGGAAACAGTTCAAGGCGTGCCACGCAATTGTGCTTGTAGGTGAACTTCATTTGTTGGCATTTGATTTGTGTGGGAGGGCAGCTCTGTTCAGTCCCTGTCATGGTCTGCTGGATCCCAGATCTGTCATTCTTAAAATACGGTGCCTGTTTTTAGGTCTGCATGGGATCTCTAATTATTGCAGGTTTTGGGATCTGTAATTACTGTAGTGTTGGGATCTCCAACTACTGCAGTGCCAGGATCTCTAACTACTGTCCTTCTTAACAGTGTCTTTAAAATATTTGTTATTTCAGCTGGGGAAGGTGCAGCTGGATTCCATATAACTCTAGCTTTCTGATAAATCATTCACTGTTAGCATCAAGCTAATAGAATAACATTTTTCTCTTTTGAGAGGTTTGAGACAGAGGGTAATCTGTGGTTTAAAAATCAAGTTACATGTTTCACACAAGAGTTACTATATTGTTATACTATTTATCCACTCTAGCTGAATATAAATAAAATTGTTGGTAAAACAATTTTGGCTTTGTGTTTTTATTGCTTTTTGTCCCTTTTCTTCTAACAAAACCCCTGGAGATTTTTCACTTCAAACTCTATTTGAAGTGGGGTATCCAAGGGATCATTCTTCACAGAAGATCACGGCGACTCATACATGTAGCCAGGCAATTGTACACGGTAAATGGTCAAGGTAAAGCTCAGAGCTAGCTGCTGTACAGAGGGAAAAAATGACCTTTATCTAAATACAGAATTGCACCTCTGGAATTTTAAGGAAAACCCAATCGACAAAGACAAACCAAACCAAAGCAGGGACATCAGCTTTTCTTCTTTTAGTTTTACAACAGTTTTACTCTGGTGGTTAGTTCAGCCACTCTGTGAAGTCAAAGCCAATCCTAATGATTTCACTTGAGATAGCTCCTTTGACGGACTTTGCTACTGAATCCAACAATCTTTCATGGGAAGAGGTATCTTGGGAAGAAAATCTATGCTTAATTTATAGCATTTTTGCTTTCCTTCTTTAAGAAGAGGATCAGGAGTTCCCAAGGACAGAATCAGGATTTCTTTTTCCCTGTTTACTGCAATTAACTGCTAGCTTTGCACTGAATTTGTTGAATATCTGGGTGTCCACATCATCCAGCCATAGCTAATCCCAAAGGGACATTCTGTTTCATTGCTGAAAGCTTTCAGTCCTCCTTTTACCCAGGCTAACATGGCTTTCCCCTAAGCATAGCTACATTCCTGCACTGTGCCGGCATTTCTGCCTAAGTGTGTACCTCTTGCTGCTATGCTTGCTTAGCCACTCCAGAAAAACTATCCTTTCCATGGAGAAAGCAGAGCTGCCCAGGCAAAGTATCCCCTCATGAGACTGTGGTTCGAGAATAAAACAGGCCAAGGCTAATTTTCACCGTACAACGATTGTAGATTGCAACTAAGTCAATTTTTGTCCATGTACAACATTTATTTTTCTTTTAGCCCATATATTTGTTCCCATAGCTCAGAAGCACATCGAAATGCCTCTAGAGATCCACCCCATTCTCTAAATGGGGAGAATACCTTTCTGTTTTCCAGTTCTGAAAAAAAAAAATTGTTTAAAAATAGTGCATATGTACATGCTTTTGCTGAGGTTGCCCACTATGGCAATCTTTGTTACTCTTAAGTCATGAGTTTTAGGCCCTGGACATGGTCATGAAATACAGTAATGACTTCCTTCAACCCTGTAAATCCCACTAACATCACTGTTGTCTTTTCGGCATGACTAGGGCTTTAAAAGCAATAATTTATATTTAATGCAGAATATTGTATTTCATTGATATGTTTCCGTTTTTCTTTTGACTCCCAATTTTTCTACCTGAAACAAATTTTGTGCTAACATACCATCCAAGTTTTAATTTCATTTCTATTTCATCATTTCACTGCTGTGGCAGAAAAAAAACACGCTTGCATTTGTTTTGTTACCCAATAAAGAAGATTGTGCCATGTACTGTAAAAGCATGGGATGTTACATGGAAGTTGTCACATCCATAACACCCAGCTGTCAGGATGCTAAGTATTTATAATTGCAAATATGCTGAATTAAAAAACAAAACAAAACCGAAGCCCACATTTTGTTTGATTTGGCCTCGTCTGTCAGCTGAGACAAAACAAAAAGTGCTGTGAGCAAGAAGTCTTGCTGGTGTGGTGAGCTCTTAACAACACAGGGCTTTTTGCAAGAAGGTCAGCAATCATTTAAAGACCATGTTGAACCATGGGGTTTGGGGTCTCACAGCAGTGTGTATGCAAAAGGCTCTGAAGGTGCAGGAGGTGCAGGGAACCACCGTTGTACGGCCATGGTGTGTAAACAATCGCTGCTACAGTGTTGTCTCCAGCCTGCATCCTCACGGGAGGAGAAACGGTGCGGGATGGCGGCCACAACGGCAGCAAATATAAGACATGTTCTCTTGACAAGAGTATCTGGCACTTGGGGTTTTCTCTTCTCCCCACAGAGACCTAGATATAGGAGATAAAAAAGTTAGCTTGAATAATATATCAATTAAAAAAAAAGGGGGAAAGAGAAGATGGCTTTTTGTCTTATTGTCTCAATGGACGCTTTCATGTTGCGTAGAGTGACATGTACCCCTGTACACTAGTAGGTAGAAAACCAGAGCAATTCTTTACCTGTTATCTCTGTTTTATAAAGCAGTGTCCTATATATATTTCCTGACTTGTACAGATAGAACTCTCATTTGAGATAGCAATATTGATTACTTCCCAGATTTTCATGTTTCTTTGCAATAGAAGGCAGGAACATCATCTTAATTAGTGCAATCTTACAAAAACAGAGGAAATGCAAATAAGAAACAGAATGAGAGTTAGACCATTGGAAGCTCTTATATGTGTTCTCTCACTGAAGGCACGCTTTCAAAACAGAAACCAACAGCAGAAAATACTTTAATAAAAACCATCACTCTGCTTTATGCCCTCTGGAAAAGCATGCATACACATATCTTCTATAGCATCTTTTCCTTCCCTGTTTTGAGTATTTATTTCTTAATTCAGAAATGCAAAATGACAAATACTTGTGAGCATTATACAGTGTAGCAAATCCTATTTTATACATGCCCTTACGAAGTATTGTGATTTTTCTAACTTTCTTTCCTTCACATTTGAACTAAACATGAAGAGAATACATTTCTCCACAGGGAAAAAAACAAAATGATCAAAACTTTTCATTTAGACAAAATTAAAATTCTGATTTTAAATGCTAATATCAAAGATTTTCAAAGTAAAAGTTGTTTTCACAGGGAAAAAAACCACAAACACAAGCCATATGAAATACCATTTCACACTGTCAAATCTTTTTTTTTTTTTGGTACTTTATTACTTCTAAAATTAAGGTTTGCTAATTGATATCCCACCAAAAACAAAGAGAAAGTGAACTTAGCCTCCCAGCTAAAACTTACAAAGCAGCTGATCTGTAATAACCTTTGTGGGTAAACTGAACGAAGCTACTTGCTGCGGGCTGTATGTGAAAACTGCACTAGATTTGGTAACCCCACATGAAAAGAGATCCATAGCAGAATAGAGATGGCTTTTAAGCCATTAAGCCTTTTTTTCCCTACATCTGGCCTTTGCTTTTCACCTCTCCATTTTGTTGGACAAATACTTTATTTTCTTTTTATTGCACCATTATACACAAGAATAGATTGATAACTCTGGTCCCTCTATCGTTAAAGAAAGGATGTGTCATGTTGCACTGTATGTTCAGAAATGATGGCAAGAGTTAGAATTTTCAGTTCATTTTTCCATACTCTGTGTAGCACTGAGGATCCCTTAGGACATTTTAAGTCCCTCTGCATGACGTTTTACTAGCCTTTTTTTTATTATTTTTTAATGCAGCCTATTCCTCCTATATCTGCTACTATATCCCGCTTATTATGTGCCATTTCCATCTGCCAAAATGGCTCCAGCTGTTTGATTTCAGATTGCACCCTGAGCCATGCCTATGAGATAAATTAATTGCCTGCCCTTTACAAATTCAAAAAGACTTCTCTCCCCCAATCTCTGGTTTTGTTCTCAGATAGAGGTATTAACCCTCCCACAGAAAATATAACCTCCATCACTAAGGTGGAATACAAATGAGCAATTAACCAAAGCCATATACTTTTAGCACTGGTTTTCTACCACCTGATTCTCTAATGGGGCTTTGACTGGATGATATATACGTCTTCACCCTGCATGGAGCAGAATTTTAAACTGAGTTGTAACAACTGGGAACAATATGAGAGCTTTCTCAGAAAGTAAATGGCAGAGAAAACTACATGCCACTACCTGAAAGGCCATTAATGTCTGTCAGGAAAAGAAAGGTTATTTAATGCCAGAGGAATTGATACTGTACTTAGGCCAGCCCAAATGCTTATCCCACCAGTGAGATAACCTTCTATTCTGTGAATTAATTTATGAATCATCTTTGAAGCCAGAAAACTTCTCCAATTACTGTTTGTAGCCGGGCACCAGTAAACAGTCTCTCATTTAAGGAGTTGCCTAGGAAGAGAAAAGTTGGATAATTCTGGGTTACTGTTGGCTTTAATTTCTGTTTTTTCTTATATTCCACATAAAAGCACATTTTAATGTATTTTGGCTTTCTGGTGCTTCCTGAGGTATCATAGACACCACTAAGAAAACATCTCGATGCATCTCCTGCAGATATTACACATCACGTGCTCAGATGCCTGCTGTGAACATTTCGATCCTATCATTATCAAGGTGCTGAGAAGTCAACACTCCAAAATTTTCACCCTAATTCTCACTGCTAGGCGTGCCCATGTACAGTGCCGAGCATGATGCAAAGTTAGAAACTAAGATTACACTTGGAGACAAGGCTGTGTTAAACAAGCAATATCTGATTGGCAATATCAGACTATTTCAGAGCTGCATAGTGCTCCTGTGGTGGACTCAGCAATAACAATAAAACTTCGTTAGTATCCGTACAGAGTATCAATACTTTAAAAGTGAAATATGCTGCCTGAGGCTGGTGTAACTGACTTTGCACTGAAGCCATCCACCAACCCGGCAGTGTCAGGGAGGCATAGCTCTTCGCACCTCTGACTGACTGAACCTATGCTAAAGAAATTCTGCATTGCAGCTGCATGCTCGGTAAAGAGAAGTATTGCACTTCTTGGCAAGCTACCACGACTAAAACGCACGTTGAGTAGCCAACATGTAGAAGAAGAAAGGGGAAAAGATGAGTCTGCTATCAGCAGAAATGTTCTTGGTATTTAAACCTTTTTCAAAGACTACTGAAGGCAACAGGAGTTTGCCCCCATCATAACCTAGGTGTATCAATACAAATCATACTTGGCTGAAATTACTTCTGTTTGTATCAGGCTTTAATGTGTGTTAGTGGAAACCATTAAATCTACGATGCTGTCTTTTCCTTCCTTTATATGCCCACCTGGGAAATATGGAGGATGTAAAACTCTGCTAAGATCAACTTTCCTTGGCAGAAATATTTTTATTATCCCTCTATTTCTTAATACCCAGCACAAATGTTGAGGAAAACTAGTTCCACATAAAGAAACTAATTTGCCTCCCCATCGTTATGTTCACAGGGATTGCATTTCAGCAGTCGGAAAGAAGTAAGGGAATATTAAAATCTTTAGATAACTGTCGACAATTATGTGAGTCTGGAAATATTGTCTATAAAGGGAGGAGGTCTCTCATGCTGCATTGTTTGTGACTGTCCAAACAGCAATAGGCAGGTATACTGCCTGAGTCTGGATTCCCTCATCAGTACACACACGATCAAAATTCAGCAGAAAACCACTGTAGCATTTTAGACACCACTAGTCTCAATTAAGGACAATTAGCAGTGCCACTGCGCACATGAGTGAGACAGATTATTGTGGCACCAGAGAAAAAAACAGATTCAGAACAGGAAACAGAATATGGCTTTAACATCCTTAAGCATTGTTTATGACAATTCATAAATGTTTTGCACTGTGTTTATCTGAATTTTATGATGTTCTGAAGCAAAAGCTGAAACTTGCCAAAAAGAAAAAACCAAGACAGAAAGAGAGAACTATACCAGCAAATATAGCCAACGATCTTTCTGCTTAATCAGGTTATTACAAAATCTACCTTTCCAGAAAACAGATGAGAGCTGATTGCAGCTATCAAAGCTAAAACACAGCTGTCTCTCTCCTACTCACTTGGTACACAATAGAAAGCCATGTAAAATTACTTTGATAGTGAATTCAAATGTTATGCTATTTAAAAGCATTTTCTTTTAGCAGTGAGAGCTTTAAAATGAGTAGTTTTACAGCGTCAGGTTGAGATGAGGGTTCAGGTTTAGATCAGGATTAGAAAAATTTAAGATTCAAGAGGAGAATTTCTTGCTATATATTTTGGGGGTTACTAGTTGGAAAGAGCGTTTTCTCTTGCTCAGACACTGTTTAGAGCTACCGCTAAGATTGGAGTTAAGGTCAAGAAAACTAAAGGGTCAAGGGCTGAGTTTATTTCAGTATGTCGATAGTTTGAAGGCTGAGGAAGAGATTGGGTGTTACCTGGACCTGAAACTGAATAGCTGATTTAAGAGACGGAGCTGTCTCCCATAGCAACTGTTTAGATTTTAGGTTGTTGTTCATGATAAAAAAGCAAAGGCTCCACAAAGGATCGTAGTGTTTCATGTCAAGACAGCTGTGATGATTTGGAAGAGAGCTGATGTTGGTTAAGCACAAAGAACTTCTTAGACAGAAAGTCCTTGATGCACCGAGTCAGATGAAAGGAAAGTTCAGAGTTCAGAAGGTAAAATTAATATTGTATGTTCCTGGAGTTGAAGAAGTAAAAGACATCATTTGGTCCCAAGGGCAATAATGGTTTCAGTGGGAAATGTTAGTCCCTAAAGTCAGATTTAGTCTTGGGTTAAGGCTGGGCTTAGGTTTAGGAAAAATGATGAAGAAGAAACAGTGTGGTTCAGCCTATGTAACAGCCTGTATAGACTGTTACAGACCTTCCTCAGGCCCACAGACAGAGGAAGGGTTAGATGTCAAAGAAATATTTCATTTGGTGAGAAATCATTGAAATACAGCTCTATATCTACCTGGGCCTGCACTCTAGTTCATCTTAGAAAAGAATTAACACCTGCGTAAAGTTTTTGGGTTTTTTTCTGAAGAAGTGCACAGAATTAGGAAAAAGGCTGATGCTTTTAGCTAGACCAAAAGGAAAGGAGCTGTGGCCTGGGAAGACATCAGCTTGGGGTTGGGTTTGAGGTTAGTTATGTTAGGTAATCTAACAAAAGGTTCAAGAGGTGAAACTGCAGCAGTAAATTCAAAGGACTGCAGCTTTTGGGTTCGACAGTGCCGTCTAACGCTGAGCATGGATACAAATTTACACTGAAAGGTGATGGCCCTGGATCAGATTTTCTTAAGGAAATTCAGCTAGAGTTGAAAATGCAGAAAGAGCTTTGCAAGGGTGTGATGTTGTGAAATAAGAGCTTGGCATGTGTCACTTTGGGCAGAGGCTGCCTGTTCCTTTGTAGAGAAAAAGAAAGGTGCCCCATTTTAACTGCTCTTCACATTTCCTGAGTTGAGAATAGGGTTAAAACATCACCTGGGCCTAAAATTGCCTTACTCTTTTGAGGGGGTGGGGAATGCTCCAGTTTTCTGCTTCTTCATGGCTTGAAGGGTAGGATTAAGGTTAGGCAAACGAGGGGTGATCAAGACAGATTTACTGCTGAATGTCGGTGGGGCAGTAAGGAGAAGGCTACTGTCTACCAGCTTCCAGGGGCAGCGCCTTTACTGGTTGTCAGTTTTTGTCTCCTGAAATCACCTTTGGCTCAGGATTGGCCCCACGGCCAACTGCCTTGTCAAGAGGGAGGACAATTGCCACAGTTTAATGCATGTCTCTATGACGTGGTGTCATAACTTAATTTATTGTTAAGGGTGGAAAGCTAAAGGCTCACGAAGGAATGTACTGCTGTTTTCTCCTGCCTGGGCTTATAGGGTCATGAAGACAGCTGGTGTCAGTTGTTCCCAGGAGACAAAAGCTTACTTCAGGGGTGAAGCAGTACCCTGGGGCTTTTTTATTTCATATTTTTTTAATATTGTCTAAACAGCAATCTCTGTAATAAATAGGCTTCTAAGGTACTGGAGCAACAATGAAGTGATTAGGATTAAATAATATTTATTCCCCCGTTACTAAACGGGTCGGAGCACTCTGGTGCTTAAGGGGGGTTTAAGATAACCATTTGATGAGATATTCATCCTTACTACTGTTATTCCAAAATCCTCAATTCATTACTCAGCCCAAACTCCCAGAGACTACATAATTTATTCCATTTTTATTAACATGCCTTCTAGAAGTACAAACCTTCTTTACCAAACTAAAGAAAAATATACTCAGGAACAGAATATATTTCCCCTAAACCACAAATTTAACACAGAAAATCTTACATAGACTTTGAATTTCATAGAGGTGTGACTAGGAGAACTGCAAGCAAAAATAATGATCCTTTGTAAATGTGTTCACTTGAAAGCAGATCTGAAGCCTTCAAAAAAGCAGTGCTCTTGTCACACGGCAGACCAGACCCTCCATCATATCAGGTGCTATTTCCCCATCTGTATCTTTTATTCTGCTTTAATTGCATGTAAAGAAAGCAATGCTAACTAAAAGTAACCACAAACTGTCGTTCATGCAATTAATGGAGAGAGAGAGACAAGAGGAGTCTCACAGAGAGTCACAGAGGGTCGTGGAGAGTCTCTCACACGTAGAGAGTCTCAGGCGGGAGATTAGAGTGCACAGCTTGTATATCTGACAACCAAGAGGATTACTTGTCACAACTCTCTGTTGTCTGTGTGGACAAAGTTCGGTAATTATTGCTAGACCACGATGCCTTTCTGACAGCTCATTGTTCTCAAAGCAGTTCCTTATCTGATGGCCTTTTCAGAGAGAGAGGTGGATTCTTCACCTGCAGCCTTTCCTGCTCCTGGTGCTTTTCACCGCTGTTGACTTTGTTCAATATGTGATTCACCTCAGCCAGCGCTCCCTGACAGCGTCAGTTCTGGATGTTCTCAAGCAGTGATCTAAGCACAGCATTAAGCCCCGTAAATCACAAATGACTTGGCATAGATGTGAGTGGGCATTAATCACATGGAATTCTCCCAGTTAGGGGATAGTTTTATTTGCATGCGCACACATACACACACAAACACCCACAGGTCTGTATTTTGTCATGGTTTTTTGTGTGTCCGGCACACCCAACATCATTCAGTCCGGCCATTTCAACGGCAGGGCTCTTCCTATTGAGAAAATGCAGAAAATAGTGTTATTGTCTGTCATTCCACTTTTGATCATTTTTCACAAAGGCATAAGTTCTTTACCCACTGTTTCCATCCCAGTCAAAAAAACAGAT